>NW_027211933.1:0-176147 GCF_036971445.1 Narcine bancroftii
AATTCGATATGGGGAAAAAGAGGCGGGGAATCAGAGGCGGGGAAACAGAGGCGGGGAATCACATATGGGGAATCAGAGGTGGGGAATCAGAGGCAGGGAATCAGATGTGCGGAATCAGAGATGGAGAATCAGAGGCAGGGAATCAGAATCAGAAGAGGGGAATCAGAGGCCGGGTATCAGAGGCCTGGAATCAGATGCTGGTAATAAGAGGCCGGGAATCAGAGGTGGGGAATCAGAGTCCGGGAATCAGAGATGGGGATTCAGAGGCGGGGAATCAGATATGGGGAATCAGAGGTGGGGAATCAGAGGCAGGGAATCAGATGTGCAGAATCAGAGATGGGGAATCAGAGGCAGGGAATCAGAATCAGAAGCAGGGAATAAGACGCGGGGAATCAGAGGCGGGGAATCAGAGCTGGGGAATCAGAGGCAGTGAATCGGATGTGCGGAATCAGAGATGGGGAATCAGAGGTGGGGAATCAGAGGCGGTGAATCAGACATGGGTAATCAGAGGCGGGGAATCAGAGGCAGGAAATCAGACACGGGGAATCAGAGGCGGGGAATCAGAGCTGGGAAATTAGAGGCAGGGAATCAGAGTTGGGGATTCAGAGGCGGGTAATCAGATATGGGGAAACAGAGGCGGGGAATCAGAGGCAGGCAAATAGAGGCGGGGAATCAGATATTGGGAAACAGAGGCTGGGAATCAGAGGCGGGGAAACAGAGGCGGGGAATCAGATATGGGGAATCAGAGGTGGGGAATCAGAGTTTGGGAATCAGAGGCAGGGAATCAGAGCCTGGGAATCAGATGCAGGGAATCAGATGCGGGGAATCAGAGGCGGGCCATCAGAGCTGGGGAATCAGAGGTGGGGAATCAAAGTTGGGGAATCAGAGGCGGGGACTTAGATATGGGGAAACAGAGGCGGGGAATCAGAGGCGGGGAAACAGAGGCGGGTAATCAGATATGGGGAATCAGAGGTGGGGAATCAGAGGCAGGGAATTAGATGTGCGGAATCAGAGATGGGGAATCAGAGGCGAGGAAACATAGCTGGGGAATCAGAGGCGGTGAATCAGAATTGGGGAATCAGAGATGGGGAATCAGAGATGGGGAATCAGAGGCGGGGAATCAGACGCAATGAATTAGAGGTGGTGAATCAGAGATGTGGAATCAGAGGCGGGGAATCAGAGGCAGGGAATCAGATGCGGGGAATCAGAGGCGGGGAATCATAGCTGGCGAATCAGAGGCGGGGAATCAGAGGTGGGGAATCAGAGGAGGGGAAACAGAGGCGGCAAATCAGATATGGGGAATCAGAGGTGGGGAATCAGAGGTTGTGAATCAGAGATGGGGAATCAGAGCGGGGAATCAGAGGCCGGTAATCAGACGCGGGGAATCAGATGCGGGGATTCAGAGCTGGGGAATCAGAGGCGGGGAATCAGAGTTGGGGAATCAGAGGAGGGGAATCAGATATGGGGAATCAGAGGCTGGGAATCAGAGGCGGGGAAATAGAGGCGGGGAATCAGATATGGGGAAACAGAGGCGGGGAATCAGAGGCGGGGAAACAGAGGCGGGGAATCAGATATGGGGAATCAGAGGTGGGGAATCAGAGGTTGGGAATCAGAGGCAGGGAATCATAGGCTGGGAATCAGATGCAGGGAATCAGATGCGGGGAATCAGAGGCGGGGAATCAGAGCTGGGGAATCAGAGGTGGGGAATCAGAGCTGGGGAATCAGAGGCGGGGACTTAGATATGGGGAAACAGAGGCGGGGAATCAGAGGCGGGGAAACAGAGGCGGGGAAACAGAGGCGGGGAATCAGATATGGGGAATCAGAGGTGCGGAATCAGAGGTTGGGAATCAGAGGCAGGGAATCAGAGGCTGGGAATCAGATGCAGGGAATCAGATGCGGGGAATCAGAGGCGGGGAATCAGAGCTGGGGAATCAGAGGTGGGGAATCAGAGTTGGGGAATCAGAGGCGGGGACTTAGATATGGGGAAACAGAGGCGGGGAATCAGAGGCGGGGAAACAGAGGCGGGGAATCAGACGCAATGAATCAGAGGTGGTGAATCAGAGATGTGGAATCAGAGTCGGGGAATCAGAGGCAGGGAATCAGATGCGGGGAATCAGAGGTGGGGAATCATAGCTGGTGAATCAGAGGTGGGGAATCAGAGGTGGGGAATCAGAGGTGGGGAAACAGAGGCGGCAAATCAGATATGGGGAATCAGAGGTGGGGAATCAGAGGTTGTGAATCAGAGATGGGGAATCAGAGCGGGGAATCAGAGGCCGGTAATCAGACGCGGGGAATCAGATGCGGGGATTCAGAGCTGGGGAATCAGAGGCGGGGAATCAGAGTTGGGGAATCAGAGGCGGGGAATCAGATATGGGGAATCAGAGGCTGGGAAACAGAGGAAGGGAAATAGAGGCGGGGAATCAGATATGGGGAAACAGAGGCGGGGAATCAGAGGCGGGGAAACAGAGGCGGGGAATCAGATATGGGGAATCAGAGGTGGGGAATCAGAGGTTGGGAATCAGAGGCAGGGAATCAGAGGCTGGGAATCAGATGCAGGGAATCAGATGCGGGGAATCAGAGGCGGGGAATCAGAGCTGGGGAATCAGAGGTGGGGAATCAGAGTTGGGGAATCAGAGGCGGGGACTTAGATATGGGGAAACAGAGGCGGGGAATCAGAGGCAGGGAAACAGAGGCGGGGAATCAGATATGGCGAATCAGAGGTGGGGAATCAGAGGCAGGGAATCAGATGTGCAGAATCAGAGATGGGGAATCAGAGGCAGGGAATCAGAATCAGAAGCAGGGAATAAGACGCTGGGAATCAGAGGCGGGGAATCAGAGCTGGGGAATCAGAGGCAGTGAATCGGATGTGCGGAATCAGAGATGGGGTATCAGAGGTGGGGAATCAGAGGCGGTGAATCAGACATGGGTAATCAGAGGCGGGGAATCAGAGGCAGGAAATCAGAAACGGGGAATCAGAGGCGGGGAATCAGAGCTGGGAAATTAGAGGCAGGGAATCAGAGTTGGGGATTCAGAGGCGGGTAATCAGATATGGGGAAACAGAGGCGGGGAATCAGAGGCGGGCAAATAGAGGCGGGGAATCAGATATGGGGAAACAGAGGCGGGGAATCAGAGGCGGGGAAACAGAGGCGGGGAATCACATATGGGGAATCAGAGGTGGGGAATCAGAGTTTGGGAATCAGAGGCAGGGAATCAGAGGCTGGGAATCAGATGCAGGGAATCAGATGCGGGGAATCAGAGGCGGGGAATCAGAGCTGGGGAATCAGAGGTGGGGAATCAAAGTTGGGGAATCAGAAGCGGGGACTTAGATATGGGGAAACAGAGGCGGGGAATCAGAGGTGGGGAAACAGAGGCGGGGAATTAGATGTGCGGAATCAGAGATGGGGAATCAGAGGCAGGGAATCAGAATCAGAAGCAGCGAATCAGAGGCCGGGAATCAGAGGTGGGGAATCAGAGTCCGGGAATCAGAGATGGGGAATCAGAGGCGGGGAATGAGATATGGGGAATCAGAGGCGGGAAATCAGAGGCGGGGAAACAGAGGCGAGGAATCAGATATGGGGAATCAGAGGTGGCGAATCAAAGGCGGTGAATCAGAGATGGGGAATCAGAGGCGGGGAATCAGAGGCAGGGAATCAAACACGGGGAATCAGAGGCAGGGAATCAGAGCTGGGGAAACAGAGGCGGGGAATCAGATATGGGGAATCAGAGGTGGGGAATCAGAGGTTGGGAATCAGAGGCAGGGAATCAGAGGCTGGGAATCAGATGCAGGGAATCAGATGCGGGGAATCAGAGGCGGGGAATCAGAGCTGGGGAATCAGAGGTGGGGAATCAGAGTTGGGGAATCAGAGGCGGGGACTTAGATATGGGGAAACAGAGGCGGGGAATCAGAGGCGGGGAAACAGAGGCGGGGAAACAGAGGCGGGGAATCAGATATGGGGAATCAGAGGTGCGGAATCAGAGGTTGGGAATCAGAGGCAGGGAATCAGAGGCTGGGAATCAGATGCAGGGAATCAGATGCGGGGAATCAGAGGCGGGGAATCAGAGCTGGGGAATCAGAGGTGGGGAATCAGAGTTGGGGAATCAGAGGCGAGGACTTAGATATGGGGAAACAGAGGCGGGGAATTAGAGGCGGGGAAACAGAGGCGGGGAATCAGACGCAATGAATCAGAGGTGGTGAATCAGAGATGTGGAATCAGAGTCGGGGAATCAGAGGCAGGGAATCAGATGCGGGGAATCAGAGGCGGGGAATCATAGCTGGTGAATCAGAGGCGGGGAATCAGAGGTGGGGAATCAGAGGTTGTGAATCAGAGATGGGGAATCAGAGCGGGGAATCAGAGGCCGGTAATCAGACGCGGGGAATCAGATGCGGGGATTCAGAGCTGGGGAATCAGAGGCGGGGAATCAGAGTTGGGGAATCAGAGGCGGGGAATCAGATATGGGGAATCAGAGGCTGGGAATCAGAGGAAGGGAAATAGAGGCGGGGAATCAGAGGCGGGGTAACAGAGGCGGGGAATCAGATATGGGGAATCAGAGGCTGGGAATCAGAGGAAGGGAAATAGAGGCGGGGAATCAGAGGCGGGGAAACAGAGGCGGGGAATCAGATATGGGGAAACAGAGGCGGGAAATCAGAGGCGGGGAAACAGAGGCGGGGAATCAGATATGGGGAATCAGAGGTGGGGAATCAGAGGCGGTGAATCAGACATGGGTAATCAGAGGCGGGGAATCAGAGGCAGGAAATCAGACACGGGGAATCAGATGCGGGGAATCAGAGCTGGGGAATTAGATGCAGGGAATCAGAGTTGGGGATTCAGAGGCGGAGAATCAGATATGGGGAAACAGT
This sequence comes from Narcine bancroftii, assembly GCF_036971445.1. Classification (NCBI taxonomy): domain Eukaryota; kingdom Metazoa; phylum Chordata; class Chondrichthyes; order Torpediniformes; family Narcinidae; genus Narcine; species Narcine bancroftii. Next base: position 4,859 of record NW_027211933.1, read on the forward strand.
GGCGTGGAATCAGAGGCGGGGAAACAGAGGCAGGGAATTAGATATGGGGAATCAGAGGTGGGTAATCAGAGCTGGGGAATCAGAGGTGGGGAATCAGAGTTGGGGAATCAGAGGCGGGGACTTAGATATGGGGAAACAGAGGCGGGGAATCAGAGGCGGGGAATCAGAGTTGGGGAATCAGAGGCGGGGAATCAGAGCTGGGGAATCAGAGGTGGGGTATCAGAGTCGGGGAATCAGAGGCAGGGAATCGGATGTGCGGAATCAGAGATGGGGAATCAGAGGTGGGGAATCAGAGGCGGTGAATCTGAGATGGGGAATCAGAGGCGGGGAATCCGAGGCAGGATATCAGACACGGGGATTCAGAGGCTGGGAATCAGACGGGGGGAATCAAAGGCGGGGAATCAGAGCTGGGGAATCAGAGGCAGGGAATCAGAGTTGGGGATTCAGTGGCGGGGAATCAGATATGGGGAAACAGAGGCGGGGAATCAGAGGCGGGTAAACAGAGGCGGGGAATTAGATATGGGGAATCAGAGGTGGGGAATCAGAGGTGGTGAATCAGAGATGGGGAATCACAGGCGGGGAATCAGAGGCAGGGAATAGAACGCGGGGAATCAGAGGCAGGGAATCAGAGCTGGGGAATCAGAGGCAGGGAATCATAGTTGGGAATCAGAGGCGGGGAATCAGATATGGGGAAACAGAGGCGGGGAATCAGAGGCGGGGAAACAGAGGCGGGGAATCAGATATGGGGAATCGGATGCGGGGAATCAGAGGTGGGGAATCAGAGCTGGGGAATCAGAGGCGGGGAATCAGAGTTGGTGCATCAGAGGTGGGGAATTAGATATGGGGAAAAGGAGGCGGGGAATCAGAGGCGGGGAAACAGAGGCGGTGAATCAGACATGGGTAATCAGAGGCGGGGAATCAGAGGCAGGAAATCAGACACGGGGAATCAGAGGCGGGGAATCAGAGCTGGGGAATTAGATGCAGGGAATCAGAGTTGGGGATTCAGAGGCGGAGAATCAGATATGGGGAAACAGTGGCGGGGAATCAGAGGCGGGGAAACAGAGGCTGGGAATTAGATATGGGGAATCAGAGGTGGGTAATCAGAGTTGGGGAATCAGAGGCAGGGACTTAGATATGGGGAAACAGAGGCAGGGAATCAGAGGCGGGGAATCAGAGTTGGGGAATCAGAGGCGGGGAATCAGAGGCGGGGAATCAGAGCTGGGGAATCAGAGGTGGGGAATCAGAGGCGGTGAATCTGAGATGGGGAATCAGAGGCAGGGAATCAGAGGCAGGATATCAGACACGGGGATTCAGTGGCTGGGAATCAGACGGGGGGAATGAAAGGCTTGGAATCAGAGCTGGGGAATCAGAGGCAGGGAATCAGAGTTGGGGATTCAGTGGCGGGGAATCAGATATGGGGAAACAGAGGCGGGGAATCAGAGGCGGGCAAACAGAGGCGGGGAATCAGATATGGGGAATCAGAGGTGGGGAATCAGAGGCAGGGAATCAGATGTGCGGAATCAGAGATGGGGAATCAGAGGCAGGGAATCAGAATCAGAAGCGGGGAATCAGAGGCCGGGAATCAGAGGGCTGGAATCAGATGCTGGTAATAAGAGGCCGGGAATCAGAGGTGGGTAATCAGAGTCCGGGAATCAGAGATGGGGATTCAGAGGCGGGGAATCAGATATGGGGAATCAGAGCTGGGGAATCAGAGGCAGTGAATCGGATGTGCGGAATCAGAGATGGGGAATCAGAGGTGGGGAATCAGAGGCGGTGAATCAGAGGCAGGAAATCAGACACGGGGAATCAGAGGCGGGGAATCAGAGCTGGGAAATTAGAGGCAGGGAATCAGAGTTGGGGATTCAGAGGCGGCTAATCAGATATGGGGAAACAGGCGGGGAATCAGAGGCGGGCAAATAGAGGCGGGGAATCAGATATGGGGAAACAGAGGCGGGGAATCAGAGGCGGGGAAACAGAGGCGGGGAATCAGATATGGGGAATCAGAGGTGGGGAATCAGAGTTTGGGAATCAGAGGCAGGGAATCAGAGGCTGGGAATCAGATGCAGGGAATCAGATGCGGGGAATCAGAGGCGGGCAATAAGAGCTGGGGAATCAGAGGTGGGGAATCAAAGTTGGGGAATCAGAGGCGGGGAGTTAGATATGGGGAAACAGAGGCGGGGAATCAGAGGCGGGGAAACAGAGGCGGGGAATCAGATATGGGGAATCAGAGGTGGGGAATCAGAGGCAGGGAATTAGATGTGCGGAATCAGAGATGGGGAATCAGAGGTGGGGAATCGGAGTTTGGGAATCAGAGGCAGGGAATCAGAGGCTGGGAATCAGATGCAGGGAATCAGATGCGGGGAATCAGAGGCGGGGAATCAGAGCTGGGGAATCAGAGGTGGGGAATCAAAGTTGGGGAATCAGAGGCGGGGACTTAGATATGGGGAAACAGAGGCGGGGAATCAGAGGCGGGGAAACAGAGGCGGGGAATTAGATGTGCGGAATCAGAGATTGGGAATCAGAGGCAGGGAATCAGAATCAGAAGCAGCGAATCAGAGGCCGGGAATCAGAGGTGGGGAATCAGAGTCCGGGAATCAGAGATGGGGAATCAGAGGCGGGGAATGAGATATGGGGAATCAGAGGCGGGAAATCAGAGGCGGGGAAACAGAGGCGAGGAATCAGATATGGGGAATCAGAGGTGGCGAATCAAAGGCGGTGAATCAGAGATGGGGAATCAGAGGCGGGGAATCAGAGGCAGGGAATCAAACACGGGGAATCAGAGGAGGGGAATCAGAGCTGGGGAATCAGAGGTGGGGAATCAGAGTTGGGGAATCAGAGGCGGGGAATCAGAGATGGGGAATCAGAGGCTGGGAATCGGATGTGCGGAATCAGAGATGGGGAATCAGAGGTGGGGAATCAGAGGCGGTGAATCAGACATGGGTAATCAGAAGCGGGGAATCAGAGGCAGGAAATCAGACACGGGGAATCAGAGGCGGGGAATCAGAGGCGGGGAAACAGAGGCGGGGAATAAGATATGGGGTAACAGAGGCGGGGAATCAGAGGCGGGGAAACAGAGGCGGGGAATCAGATATGGGGAATCAGAGGTGGGGAATCAGAGTTTGGGAATCAGAGGCAGGGAATCAGAGGCTGGGAATCAAATGCAGGGAATCAGAGCTGGGGAATCAGAGGTGGGGAATCAAAGTTGGGGAATCAGAGGCGGGGACTTAGATATGGGGAAACAGAGGCGGGGAATCAGAGGCGGGGAAACAGAGGCGGGGAATCAGAGGCGGGGAATCAGAGATGGGGAATCAGAGGCTGGGAATCGGATGTGCGGAATCAGAGATGGGGAATCAGAGGTGGGGAATCAGAGGCGGTGAATGAGACATGGTTAATCAGAGGCGGGGAATCGGAGGCAGGAAATCAGACACGGGGAATCAGAGGCGGGGAATCAGAGCTGGGGAATTAGATGCAGGGAATCAGAGTTGGGGATTCAGAGGCGGATAATCAGATATGGGGAAACAGTGGCGGGGAATCAGAGGCGGGGAAACAGAGGCAGGGAATTAGATTAGGGGAATCAGAGGTGGGTAATCAGAGCTGGGGAATCAGAGGTGGGGAATCAGAGTTGGGGAATCAGAGGCGGGGACTTAGATATGGGGAAACAGAGGCGGGGAATCAGAGGCAGGTAATCAGAGTTGGGGAATCAGAGGCGGGGAATCAGAGCTGGGGAATCAGAGGTGGGGAATCAGAGTCGGGGAATCAGAGGCAGGGAATCGGATGTGCGGAATCAGAGATGGGGAATCAGAGGTGGGTAATCAGAGGCGGTGAATCTGAGATGGGGAATCAGAGGCGGGGAATCAGAGGCAGGATATCAGACACGGGGATTCAGAGGCTGGGAATCAGACGGGGGGAATCAAAGGTGGGGAATCAGAGCTGGGGAATCAGAGGCAGGGAATCAGAGTTGGGGATTCAGTGGCGGGGAATCAGATATGGGGAAACAGAGGAGGGGAATCAGAGGCGGGCAAACAGAGGCGGGGAATTAGATATGGGGAATCAGAGGTGGGGAATCAGAGGTGGTGAATCAGAGATGGGGAATCACAGGCGGGGAATCAGAGGCAGGGAATAGAACGCGGGGAATCAGAGGCAGGGAATCAGAGCTGGGGAATCAGAGGCAGGGAATCAGAATCAGAAGCGGGGAATCAGAGGCCGGGAATCAGAGGCCTGGAATCAGATGCTGGTAATAAGAGGCCGGGAATCAGAGGTGGGTAATCAGAGTCCAGGAATCAGAGATGGGGATTCAGAGGCGGGGAATCAGATATGGGGAATCAGAGCTGGGGAATCAGAGGCGGGGACTTAGATATGGGGAAACAGAGGCGGGGAATCAGAGGCGGGGAATCAGAGTTGGGGAATCAGAGGCGGGGAATCAGAGCTGGGGAATCAGAGGTGGGGAATCAGAGTCGGGGAATCAGAGGCAGGGAATCGGATGTGCGGAATCAGAGATGGGGAATCAGAGGTGGGGAATCAGAGGCGGTGAATCAGACATGGGTAATCAGAGGCGGGGAATCAGAGGCAGGAAATCAGACACGGGGAATCAGAGGCGGGGAATCAGAGCTGGGAAATTAGAGGCAGGGAATCAGAGTTGGGGATTCAGAGGCGGGTAATCAGATATGGGGAAACAGAGGCGGGGAATCAGAGGCGGGCAAATAGAGGCGGGGAATCAGATATGGGGAAACAGAGGCGGGGAATCAGAGGCGGGGAAACAGAGGCGGGGAATCAGATATGGGGAATCAGAGGTGGGGAATCAGAGTTTGGGAATCAGAGGCAGGGAATCAGAGGCTGGGAAACAGATGCAGGGAATCAGATGCGGGGAATCAGAGGCGGGCAATAAGAGCTGGGGAATCAGAGGTGGGGAATCAAAGTTGGGGAATCAGAGGCGGGGAGTTAGATATAGGGAAACAGAGGCGGGGAATCAGAGGCGGGGAAACAGGCGGGGAATCAGATATGGGGAATCAGAGGTGGGGAATCAGAGGCAGGGAATTAGATGTGCGGAATCAGAGATGGGGAATCAGAGGTGGGGAATCAGAGTTTGGGAATCAGAGGCAGGGAATCAGAGGCTGGGAATCAGATGCAGGGAATCAGATGCGGGGAATCAGAGGCGGGGAATCAGAGCTGGAGAATCAGAGGTGGGGAATCAAAGTTGGGGAATCAGAGGCGGGGACTTAGATATGGGGAAACAGAGGCGGGGAATCAGAGGCGGGGAAACAGAGGCGGGGAATTAGATGTGCGGAATCAGAGGTGGGGAATCAGAGTCCGAGAATCAGAGATGGGGAATCAGAGGCGGGGAATGAGATATGGGGAATCAGAGGCGGGAAATCAGAGGCGGGGAAACAGAGGCGAGGAATCAGATATGGGGAATCAGAGGTGGTGAATCAAAGGCGGTGTATCAGAGATGGGGAATCAGAGGCGGGGAATCAGAGGCAGGGAATCAAACACGGGGAATCAGAGGCGGGGAATCAGAGCAGGGGAATCAGAGGTGGGGAATCAGAGTTGGGGAATCAGAGGCGGGGAATCAGAGATGGGGAATCAGAGGCTGGGAATCGGATGTGCGGAATCAGAGATGGGGAATCAGAGGTGGGGAATCAGAGGCGGTGAATCAGACGGGTAATCAGAAGCGGGGAATCAGAGGCAGGAAATCAGACCCGGGGAATCAGAGGCGTGGAATCAGAGGCGGGGAAACAGAGGCGGGGAATCAGATATGGGGAATCAGAGGTGGGGAATCAGAGGCGGGGAAACAGAGGCGGGGAATCAGATATGGGGAATCAGAGGTGGGGAATCAGAGTTTGGGAATCAGAGGCAGGGAATCAGAGGCTGGGAATCAGATGCAGGGAATCAGAGCTGGGGAATCAGAGGTGGGGAATCAAAGTTGGGGAATCAGAGGCGGGGACTTAGATATCGGGAAACAGAGGCGGGGAATCAGAGGCGGGGAAACAGAGGCGGGGAATTAGATGTGCAGAATCAGAGATGGGGAATCAGAGGCAGGGAATCAGAATCAGAAGCAGCGAATCAGAGGCCGGGAATCAGAGGTGGGGAATCAGAGTCCGGGAATCAGAGATGGGGAATCAGAGGCGGGGAATGAGATATGGGGAATCAGAGGCGGGAAATCAGAGGCGGGGAAACAGAGGCGAGGAATCAGATATGGGGAATCAGAGGTGGCGAATCAAAGGCGGTGAATCAGAGATGGGGAATCAGAGGCGGGGAATCAGAGGCAGGGAATCAAACGCGGGGAATCAGAGGCGGGGAATCAGAGCTGGGGAATCAGAGGTGGGGAATCAGAGTTGGGGAATCAGAGGCGGGGAATCAGAGATGGGGAATCAGAGGCTGGGAATCGGATGTGCGGAATCAGAGATGGGGAATCAGAGCTGGGGAATCAGAGGTGGGGAATCAGAGCTGGGGAATTAGATGCAGGGAATCAGAGTTGGGGATTCAGAGGCGGAGAATCAGATATGGGGAAACAGTGGCGGGGAATCAGAGGCGGGGAAACAGAGGCAGGGAATTAGATTAGGGGAATCAGAGGTGGGTAATCAGAGTTGGGGAATCAGAGGTGGGGAATCAGAGTTGGGGAATCAGAGGCGGGGACTTAGATATGGGGAAACAGAGGCGGGGAATCAGAGGCAGGTAATAAGAGGTGGGGAATCAGAGGCGGGGAATCAGAGCTGGGGAATCAGAGGTGGGGAATCAGAGTCGGGGAATCAGAGGCAGGGAATCGGATGTGCGGAATCAGAGATGGGGAATCAGAGGTGGGGAATCAGAGGTGGTGAATCTGAGATGGGGAATCAGAGGCGGGGAATCAGAGGCAGGATATCAGACACGGGGATTCAGCGGCTGGGAATCAGACGGGGGGAATCAAAGGCGGGGAATCAGAGCTGGGGAATCAGAGGCAGGGAATCAGAGTTGGGGATTCAGTGGCGGGGAATCAGATATGGGGAAACAGAGGCGGGGAATCAGAGGCGGGCAAACAGAGGCGGGGAATTAGATATGGGGAATCAGAGGTGGGGAATCAGAGGTGGTGAATCAGAGATGGGGAATCACAGGCGGGGAATCAGAGGCAGGGAATAGAACGCGGGGAATCAGAGGCAGGGAATCAGAGCTGGGGAATCAGAGGCGGGGAATCATAGTTGGGAATCAGAGGCGGGGAATCAGATATGGGGAAACAGAGGCGGGGAATCAGAGGCGGGGAAACAGAGGCGGGGAATCAGATATGGGGAATCGGATGCGGGGAATCAGAGGCGGGGAATCAGAGCTGGGGAATCAGAGGCGGGGAATCAGAGTTGGTGCATCAGAGGTGGGGAATTAGATATGGGGAAACAGAGGCGGGGAATCAGAGGCGGGGAAACAGAGGCGGTGAATCAGACATGGGTAATCAGAGGCGGGGAATCAGAGGCAGGAAATCAGACACGGGGAATCAGAGGCGGGGAATCAGAGTTGGGGAATCAGAGGCGGGGAATCGGAGCTGGGGAATCAGAGGTGGGTAATCAGAGCTGGGGAATCAGAGGTGGGGAATCAGAGTTGGGGAATCAGAGGTGGGGAATCAGAGCTGGGGAATCAGAGGTGGGGAATCAGATGCGGGGAATCAGAGGCGGGGAATCAGAGCTGGGGAATCAGAGGTGGGGAATCAAAGTTGGGGAATCAGAGGCGGGGAATCAGAGGCAGGGAATCGGATGTGCGGAATCAGAGATGGGGAATCAGAGGTGGTGAATCAGAGGCGGTGAATCTGAGATGGGGAATCAGAGGCGGGGAATCAGAGGCAGGATATCAGACACGGGGATTCAGAGGCTGGGAATCAGAGCTGGGGAATCAGAGGCGGGGAATCATAGTTGGGAATCAGAGGCGGGGAATCAGATATGGGGAAACAGAGGCGGGGAATCAGAGGCGGGGTAACAGAGGCGTGGAATCAGATATGGGGAATCGGATGCGTGGAATCAGAGGCGGGGAATCAGAGCTGGGGAATCAGAGGCGGGGAATCAGAGTTGGTGCATCAGAGGTGGGGAATTAGATATGGGGAAACAGAGACGGGGAATCAGAGGCGGGGAAACAGAGGCGGTGCATCAGACATGGGTAATCAGAGGCGGGGAATCAGAGGCGGGGAATCAGAGCTGGGGAATTAGATGCAGGGAATCAGAGTTGGGGATTCAGAGGCGGAGAATCAGATATGGGGAAACAGTGGCGGGGAATCAGAGGCGGGGAAACAGAGGCTGGGAATTAGATATTGGGAATCAGAGGTGGGTAATCAGAGCTGGGGAATCAGAGGTGGGGAATCAGAGTTGGGGAATCAGAGGCGGGGAATCAGAGCTGGGGAATCAGAGGTGGGGAATCAGATGCGGGGAATCAGAGGCGGGGAATCAGAGCTGGGGAATCAGAGGTGGGGAATCAAAGTTGGGGAATCAGAGGCGGGGAATCGGAGGCAGGGAATCGGATGTGCGGAATCAGAGATGGGGAATCAGATATGGGGAAACAGAGGCGGGGAATCAGAGGCGGGGAATCAGAGTTGGGGAATCAGAGGCGGGGAATCAGAGCTGGGGAATCAGAGGTGGGGAATCAGATGCGGGGAATCAGAGGCGGGGAATCAGAGCTGGGGAATCAGAGGTGGGGAATCAAAGTTGGGGAATCAGAGGCGGGGACTTAGATATGGGGAAACAGAGGCGGGGAATCAGAGGCGGGGAAACAGAGGCGGGGAATTAGATGTGCGGAATCAGAGATGGGGAATCAGAGGCAGGGAATCAGAATCAGAAGCAGCGAATCAGAGGCCGGGAATCAGAGGTGGGGAATCAGCGTCCGGGAATCAGAGATGGGGAATCAGAGGCGGGGAATGAGATATGGGGAATCAGAGGCGGGAAATCAGAGGCGGGGAAACAGAGGCGAGGAATCAGATATGGGGAATCAGAGGTGGCGAATCAAAGGCGGTGAATCAGAGATGGGGAATCAGAGGCGGGGAATCAGAGGCAGGGAATCAAACACGGGGAATCAGAGGCGGGGAATCAGAGGTGGGGAATCAGTGGTGGGGAATCAGAGTTGGGGAATCAGAGGCGGGGAATCAGAGATGGGGAATCAGAGGCTGGGAATCGGATGTGCGGAATCAGAGATGGGGAATCAGAGGTGGGGAATCAGAGGCGGTGAATCAGACATGGGTAATCAGAGGCGGGGAATCAGAGGCAGGAAATCAGACACGGGGAATCAGAGGCGGGGAATCAGAGGCGGGGAAACAGAGGCGGGGAATCAGATATGGGGAAACAGAGGCGGGGAATCAGAGGCGGGGAAACAGAGGTGGGGAATCAGATATGGGGAATCAGAGGTGGGGAATCAGAGTTTGGGAATCAGAGGCAGGGAATCAGAGGCTGGGAATCAGATGCAGGGAATCAGATGCGGGGAATCAGAGGCGGGGAATCAGAGCTGGGGAATCAGAGGTGGGGAATCAAAGTTGGGGAATCAGAGGCGGGGACTTGGATATGGGGAAACAGAGGCGGGGAATCAGAGGCAGGTAAACAGAGGCGGGGAATTAGATGTGCGGAATCAGAGATGGGGAATCAGAGGCAGGTAATCAGAATCAGAAGCAGCGAATCAGAGGCCGGGAATCAGAGGTTGGGAATCAGAGTCCGGGAATCAGAGATGGGGAATCAGAGGCGGGGAATGAGATATGGGGAATCAGAGGCGGGAAATCAGAGGCGGGGAAACAGAGGCGAGGAATCAGATATGGGGAATCAGAGGTGGCGAATCAAAGGCGGTGAATCAGAGATGGGGAATCAGAGGCGGGGAATCAGAGGCAGGGAATCAAACACGGGGAATCAGAGGCGGGGAATCAGAGCTGGGGTATCAGAGGTGGGGAATCAGAGGCTGGGAATCGGATGTGCGGAATCAGAGATGGGGAATCAGAGGTGGGGAATCAGAGGCGGTGAATTAGACATGGGTAATCAGAGGCGGGGAATCAGTGGCAGGTAATCAGACACGGGGAATCAGAGGCGGGGAATCAGAGCTGGGGAATTAGATGCAGGGAATCAGAGTTGGGGATTCAGAGGCGGAGAATCAGATATGGGGAAACAGTGGCGGGGAATCAGAGGCGGGGAAACAGAGGCAGGGAATTAGATATGGGGAATCAGAGGTGGGTAATCAGAGCTGGGGAATCAGAGGTGGGGAATCAGAGTTGGGGAATCAGAGGCGGGGAATCAGAGTTGGGGAATCAGAGGCGGGGAATCAGAGTTGGGGAATCAGAGGCGGGGAATCAGAGCTGGGGATTCAGAGGTGGCGAATCAGAGTCGGGGAATCAGAGGCAGGGAATCGGATGTGCGGAATCAGAGATGGGGAATCAGAGGCGGGGTATCAGAGGCAGGGAATAGAACGCGGGGAATCAGAGGCAGGGAATCAGAGCTGGGGAATCAGAGGCGGGGAATCATAGTTGGGAATCAGAGGCGGGGAATCAGATATGGGGAAACAGAGGCGGGGAATCAGAGGCGGGGAAACAGAGGCGGGGAATCAGATATGGGGAATCGGATGCGGGGAATCAGAGGCGGGGAATCAGAGCTGGGGAATCAGAGGCGGGGAATCAGAGTTGGTGCATCAGAGGTGGGGAATTAGATATGGGGAAACAGAGGCGGGGAATCAGAGGCGGGGAAACAGAGGCGGTGAATCAGACATGGGTAATCAGAGGCGGGGAATCAGAGGCAGGAAATCAGACACGGGGAATCAGAGGCGGGGAATCAGAGTTGGGGAATCAGAGGCGGGGAATCGGAGCTGGGGAATCAGAGGTGGGTAATCAGAGCTGGGGAATCAGAGGTGGGGAATCAGAGTTGGGGAATCAGAGGTGGGGAATCAGAGCTGGGGAATCAGAGGTGGGGAATCAGATGCGGGGAATCAGAGGCGGGGAATCAGAGCTGGGGAATCAGAGGTGGGGAATCAAAGTTGGGGTATCAGAGGCGGGGAATCAGAGGCAGGGAATCGGATGTGCGGAATCAGAGATGGGGAATCAGAGGTGGGGAATCAGAGGCGGTGAATCTGAGATGGGGAATCAGAGGCGGGGAATCAGAGGCAGGATATCAGACACGGGGATTCAGAGGCTGGGAATCAGAGCTGGGGAATCAGAGGCGGGGAATCATAGTTGGGAATCAGAGGCGGGGAATCAGATATGGGGAAACAGAGGCGGGGAATCAGAGGCGGGGAAACAGAGGCGTGGAATCAGATATGGGGAATCGGATGCGTGGAATCAGAGGCGGGGAATCAGAGCTGGGGAATCAGAGGCGGGGAATCTGAGTTGGTGCATCAGAGGTGGGGAATTAGATATGGGGAAACAGAGACGGGGAATCAGAGGCGGGGAAACAGAGGCGGTGCATCAGACATGGGTAATCAGAGGCGGGGAATCAGAGGCGGGGAATCAGAGCTGGGGAATTAGATGCAGGGAATCAGAGTTGGGGATTCAGAGGCGGAGAATCAGATATGGGGAAACAGTGGCGGGGAATCAGAGGCGGGGAAACAGAGGCTGGGAATTAGATATTGGGAATCAGAGGTGGGTAATCAGAGCTGGGGAATCAGAGGTGGGGAATCAGAGTTGGGGAATCAGAGGCGGGGAATCAGAGCTGGGGAATCAGAGGTGGGGAATCAGATGCGGGGAATCAGAGGCGGGGAATCAGAGCTGGGGAATCAGAGGTGGGGAATCAAAGTTGGGGAATCAGAGGCGGGGAATCAGAGGCAGGGAATCGGATGTGCGGAATCAGAGATGGGGAATCAGATATGGGGAAACAGAGGCGGGGAATCAGAGGCGGGGAATCAGAGTTGGGGAATCAGAGGCGGGGAATCAGAGCTGGGGAATCAGAGGTGGGGAATCAGATGCGGGGAATCAGATGCGGGGAATCAGAGATGGGGAATCAGAGGCTGGGAATCGGATGTGCGGAATCAGAGATGGGGAATCAGAGGTGGGGAATCAGAGGCGGTGAATCAGACATGGGTAATCAGAGGCGGGGAATCAGAGGCAGGAAATCAGACACGGGGAATCAGAGGCGGGGAATCAGAGGCGGGGAAACAGAGGCGGGGAATCAGATATGGGGAAACAGAGGCGGGGAATCAGAGGCGGGGAAACAGAGGTGGGGAATCAGATATGGGGAATCAGAGGTGGGGAATCAGAGTTTGGGAATCAGAGGCAGGGAATCAGAGGCTGGGATTCAGATGCAGGGAATCAGATGCGGGTAATCAGAGGCGGGGAATCAGAGCTGGGGAATCAGAGGTGGGGAATCAAAGTTCGGGAATCAGAGGCGGGGACTTGGATATTGGGAAACAGAGGCGGGGAATCAGAGGCAGGGAAACAGAGGCAGGGAATTAGATGTGCGGAATCAGAGATGGGGAATCAGAGGCAGGTAATCAGAATCAGAAGCAGCGAATCAGAGGCCGGGAATCAGAGGTGGGGAATCAGAGTCCGGGAATCAGAGATGGGGAATCAGAGGCGGGGAATGAGATATGGGGAATCAGAGGCGGGAAATCAGAGGCGGGGAAACAGAGGCGAGGAATCAGATATGGGGAATCAGAGGTGGCGAATCAAAGGCGGTGAATCAGAGATGGGGAATCAGAGGCGGGGAATCAGAGGCAGGGAATCAAACACGGGGAATCAGAGGCGGGGAATCAGAGCTGGGGAATCAGAGGTGGGGAATCAGAGGCTGGGAATCGGATGTGCGGAATCAGAGATGGGGAATCAGAGGTGGGGAATCAGAGGCGGTGAATTAGACATGGGTAATCAGAGGCGGGGAATCAGTGGCAGGTAATCAGACACGGGGAATCAGAGGCGGGGAATCAGAGCTGGGGAATTAGATGCAGGGAATCAGAGTTGGGGATTCAGAGGCGGAGAATCAGATATGGGGAAACAGTGGCGGGGAATCAGAGGCGGGGAAACAGAGGCAGGGAATTAGATATGGGGAATCAGAGGTGGGTAATCAGAGCTGGGGAATCAGAGGTGGGGAATCAGAGTTGGGGAATCAGAGGCGGGGAATCAGAGTTGGGGAATCAGAGGCGGGGAATCAGAGTTGGGGAATCAGAGGCGGGGAATCAGAGCTGGGGATTCAGAGGTGGCGAATCAGAGTCGGGGAATCAGAGGCAGGGAATCGGATGTGCGGAATCAGAGATGGGGAATCAGAGGCGGGGTATCAGAGGCAGGATATCAGACACGGGGATTCAGAGGCTGGGAATCAGACGGGGGGAATCAAAGGCGGGGAATCAGAGCTGGGGAATCATAGTTGGGAATCAGAGGTGGGGAATCAGATATGGGGAAACAGAGGCGGGGAATCAGAGGCGGGGAAACAGAGGCGGGGAATCAGATATGGGGAATCGGATGCGGGGAATCAGAGGCGGGGAATCAGAGCTGGGGAATCAGAGGTGGGGAATCAGAGTTGGTGCATCAGAGGTGGGGAATTAGATATGGGGAAACAGAGGCGGGGAATCAGAGGCGGGGAAACAGAGGCGGTGAATCAGACATTGGTAATCAGAGGCGGGGAATCAGAGGCAGGAAATCAGACACGGGGAATCAGAGGCTGGGAATTAGATATGGGGAATCAGAGGTGGGTAATCAGAGCTGGGGAATCAGAGGTGGGGAATCAGAGTTGGGGAATCAGAGGCGGGGAATCAGAGCTGGGGAATCAGAGGTGGGGAATCAGATGCGGGGAATCAGAGGCGGGGAATCAGAGCTGGGGAATCAGAGGTGGGGAATCAAAGTTGGGGAATCAGAGGCAGGGAATCAGAGGCAGGGAATCGGATGTGCGGAATCAGAGATGGGGAATCAGAGGTGGGGAATCAGAGGCGGTGAATATGAGATGGGGAATCAGAGGCGGGGAATCAGAGGCAGGATATCAGACACGTGGATTCAGAGGCTGGGAATCAGAGCTGGGGAATCAGAGGCGGGGAATCATAGTTGGGAATCAGAGGCGGGTAATCAGATATGGGGAAACAGAGGCGGGGAATCGGATGCGGGGAATCAGAGGCGGGGAATCAGAGCTGGGGAATCAGAGGCGGGGAATCAGAGCTGGGGAATTAGATGCAGGGAATCAGAGTTGGGGATTCAGAGGCGGAGAATCAGATATGGGGAAACAGTGGCGGGGAATCAGAGGCGGGGAAACAGAGGCTGGGAATTATATATGGGGAATCAGAGGTGGGTAATCAGAGCTGGGGAATCAGAGGTGGGGAATCAGAGTTGGGGAATCAGAGGCAGGGAATCAGAGCTGGGGAATCAGAGGTGGGGAATCAGATGCGGGGAATCAGAGGCGGGGAATCAGAGCTGGGGAATCAGAGGTGGGGAATCAAAGTTGGGGAATCAGAGGCGGGGAATCAGAGGCAGGGAATCGGATGTGCGGAATCAGAGATGGGGAATCAGATATGGGGAAACAGAGGCGGGGAATCAGAGGCGGGGAATCAGAGTTGGGGAATCAGAGGCGGGGAATCAGAGCTGGGGAATCGGAGGTGGGGAATCAGATGCGGGGAATCAGAGGCGGGGAATCAGAGCTGGGGAATCAGAGGTGGGGAATCAAAGTTGGGGAATCAGAGGCGGGGACTTAGATATGGGGAAACAGAGGCGGGGAATCAGAGGCGGGGAAACAGAGGCGGGGAATTAGATGTGCGGAATCAGAGATGGGGAATCAGAGGCAGGGAATCAGAATCAGAAGCAGCGAATCAGAGGCCGGGAATCAGAGGTGGGGAATCAGAGTCCGGGAATCAGAGATGGGGAATCAGAGGCGGGGAATGAGATATGGGGAATCAGAGGCGGGAAATCAGAGGCGGGGAAACAGAGGCGAGGAATCAGATATGGGGAATCAGAGGTGGCGAATCAAAGGCGGTGAATCAGAGATGGGGAATCAGAGGCGGGGAATCAGAGGCAGGGAATCAAACACGGGGAATCAGAGGCGGGGAATCAGAGGTGGGGAATCAGAGGTGGGGAATCAGAGTTGGGGAATCAGAGGCGGGGAATCAGAGATGGGGAATCAGAGGCTGGGAATCGGATGTGCGGAATCAGAGATGGGGAATCAGAGGTGGGGAATCAGAGGCGGTGAATCAGACATGGGTAATCAGAGGCGGGGAATCAGAGGCAGGAAATCAGACACGGGGAATCAGAGGCGGGGAATCAGAGGCGGGGAAACAGAGGCGGGGAATCAGATATGGGGAAACAGAGGCGGGGAATCAGAGGCGGGGAAACAGAGGCGGGGAATCAGATATGGGGAATCAGAGGTGGGGAATCAGAGTTTGGGAATCAGAGGCAGGGAATCAGAGGCTGGGAATCAGATGCAGGGAATCAGATGCGGGGAATCAGAGGCGGGGAATCAGAGCTGGGGAATCAGAGGTGGGGAATCAAAGTTGGGGAATCAGAGGCGGGGACTTAGATATGGGGAAACAGAGGCGGGGAATCAGAGGCGGGGAAACAGAGGCGGGGAATTAGATGTGCGGAATCAGAGATGGGGAATCAGAGGCAGGGAATCAGAATCAGAAGCAGCGAATCAGAGGCCGGGAATCAGAGGTGGGGAATCAGAGTCCGGGAATCAGAGATGGGAAATCAGAGGTGGGGAATGAGATATGGGGAATCAGAGGCGGGAAATCAGAGGCGGGGAAACAGAGGCGAGGAATCAGATATGGGGAATCAGAGGTGGCGAATCAAAGGCGGTGAATCAGAGATGGGGAATCAGAGGCGGGGAATCAGAGGCAGGGAATCAAACAAGGGGAATCAGAGGCGGGGAATCAGAGCTGGGGAATCAGAGGTGGGAAATCAGAGTTGGGGAATCAGAGGCGGGGAATCAGAGATATGGAATCAGAGGCTGGGAATCGGATGTGCGGAATCAGAGATGGGGAATCAGAGGTGGGGAATCAGAGGCGGTGAATTAGACATGGGTAATCAGAGGCGGGGAATCAGAGGCAGGAAATCAGACACGGGGAATCAGAGGCGGGGAATCAGAGCTGGGGAATTTATGCAGGGAATCAGAGATGGGGATTCAGAGGCGGAGAATCAGATATGGGGAAACAGTGGCGGGGAATCAGAGGCGGGGAAACAGAGGCAGGGAATTAGATATGGGGAATCAGAGGTGGGTAATCAGAGCTGGGGAATCAGAGGTGGGGAATCAGAGTTGGGGAATCAGAGGCGGGGACTTAGATATGGGGAAACAGAGGCGGGGAATCAGAGGCGGGGAATCAGAGTTGGGGAATCAGAGGCGGGGAATCAGAGCTGGGGAATCAGAGGTGGGGAATCAGAGTCGGGGAATCAGAGGCAGGGAATCGGATGTGCGGAATCAGAGATGGGGAATCAGAGGTGGGGAATCAGAGGCAGTGAATCTGAGATGGGGAATCAGAGGCGGGGAATCAGAGGCAGGGAATCAGAGTTGGGGATTCAGTGGCGGGGAATCAGATATGGGGAAACAGAGGCGGGGAATCAGAGACGGGCCAACAGAGGCGGGGAATTAGATATGGGGAATCAGAGGTGGGGAATCAGAGGTGGTGAATCAGAGATGGGGAATCACAGGCGGGGAATCAGAGGCAGGGAATAGAACGCGGGGAATCAGAGGCAGGGAATCAGAGCTGGGGAATCAGAGGCGGGGAATCATAGTTGGGAATCAGAGGCGGGGAATCAGATATGGGGAAACAGAGGCAGGGAATCAGAGTTGGGGATTCAGTGGCGGGGAATCAGATATGGGGAAACAGAGGCGGGGAATCAGAGGCGGGCCAACAGAGGCGGGGAATTAGATATGGGGAATCAGAGGTGGGGAATCAGAGGTGGTGAATCAGAGATGGGGAATCGCAGGCGGGGAATCAGAGGCAGGGAATAGAACGCGGGGAATCAGAGGCAGGGAATCAGAGCTGGGGAATCAGAGGCGGGGAATCATAGTTGGGAATCAGAGGCGGGGAATCAGATATGGGGAAACAGAGGCGGGGAATCAGAGGCGGGGAAACAGAGGCGGGGAATCAGATATGAGGAATCGGATGCGGGGAATCAGAGGCGGGGAATCAGAGCTGGGGAATCAGAGGCGGGGAATCAGAGTTGGTGCATCAGAGGTGGGGAATTAGATATGGGGAAACAGAGGCAGGGAATCAGAGGCGGGGAAACAGAGGCGGTGAATGAGACATGGGTAATCAGAGGCGGGGAATCAGAGGCAGGAAATCAGACACGGGGAATCAGAGGCGGGGAATCAGAGCTGGGGAATTAGATGCAGGGAATCAGAGTTGGGGATTCAGAGGCAGAGAATCAGATATGGGGAAACAGTGGCGGGGAATCAGAGGCGGGGAAACAGAGGCTGGGAATTAGATATGGGGAATCAGAGGTGGGTAATCAGAGCTGGGGAATCAGAGGTGGGGAATCAGAGTTGGGGAATCAGAGGCGGGGACTTAGATATGGGGAAACAGAGGCGGGGAATCAGAGGCGGGGAATCAGAGTTGGGGAATCAGAGGCGGGGAATCAGAGCTGGGGAATCAGAGGTGGGGAATCAGAGTCGGGGAATCAGAGGCAGGGAATCGGATGTGCGGAATCAGAGATGGGGAATCAGAGGTGGGGAATCAGATATGGGGAATCAGAGGTGGGGAATCAGAGGCAGGGAATCAGATGTGCAGAATCAGAGATGGGGAATCAGAGGCAGGGAATCAGAATCAGAAGCAGGGAATAAGACGCGGGGAATCAGAGGTGGGGAATCAAAGTTGGGGAATCAGAGGCGGGGACTTAGATATGGGGAAACAGAGGCGGGGAATCAGAAGCGGGGAAACAGAGGCGGGGAATCAGATATGGGGAATCAGAGGTGGGGAATTAGAGGCAGGGAATAAGATGTGCGGAATCAGAGATGGGGAATCAGAGGCAGGGAATCAGAATCAGAAGCAGGGAATCAGAGGCCGGGAATCAGAAGTGGGGAATCAGAGTCCGGGAATCAGAGATGGGGAATCAGAGGTGGGGAATGAGATATGGGGAATCAGAGGCGGGGAATCAGAGGCGGGTAAACAGAGGCGAGGAATCAGATGTGCAGAATCAGAGATGTGGAATCAGAGGCAGGGAATCAGAATCAGAAGCAGGGAATAAGACGCGGGGAATCAGAGGCGGGGAATCAGAGCTGGGGAATCAGAGGCAGTGAATCGGATGTGCGGAATCAGAGATGGGGAATCATAGGTGGGGAATCAGAGGCGGTGAATCAGACATGGGTAATCAGAGGTGGGGAATCAGAGGCAGGAAATCAGACACGGGGAATCAGAGGCGGGGAATCAGAGCTGGGAAATTAGAGGCAGGGAATCAGAGTTGGGGATTCAGAGGCGGGTAATCAGATATGGGGAAACAGAGGAGGGGAATCAGAGCCGGGCAAATAGAGGCGGGGAATCAGATATGGGGAAACAGAGGCGGGGAATCAGTGTCCGGGAATCAGAGATGGGGATTCAGAGGCGGGGAATCAGAATCAGAAGCAGGGAATAAGACGCGGGGAATCAGAGGCGGGGAATCAGAGCTGGGGAATCAGAGGCAGTGAATCGGATGTGCGGAATCAGAGATGGGGAATCAGATGTGGGTAATCAGAGGCGGGGAATCAGAGGCAGGAAATCAGACACGGGGAATCAGAGGCGGGGAATCAGAGCTGGGAAATTAGAGGCAGGGAATCAGAGTTGGGGATTCAGAGGCGGGTAATCAGATATGGGGAAACAGAGGCGGGGAATCAGAGGCGGGCAAATAGAGGCGGGGAATCAGATATGGGGAAACAGAGGCGGGGAATCAGAGGCGGGGAAACAGAGGCGGGGAATCAGATATGGGGAATCAGAGGTGGGGAATCAGAGTTTGGGAATCAGAGGCAGGGAATCAGAGGCTGGGAATCAGATGCAGGGAATCAGATGCGGGGAATCAGAGGCGGGCAATCAGAGCTGGGGAATCAGAGGTGGGGAATCAAAGTTGGGGAATCAGAGGCGGGGACTTAGATATGGGGAAACAGAGGCGGGGAATCAGAGGCGGGGAAACAGAGGCGGGGAATCAGATATGGGGAATCAGAGGTGGGGAATCAGAGGCAGGGAATTAGATGTGCGGAATCAGAGATGGGGAATCAGAGGCAGGGAATCAGAATCAGAAGCAGGGAATCAGAGGCCGGGAATCAGAAGTGGGGAATCAGAGTCCGGGAATCAGAGATGGGGAATCAGAGGTGGGGAATGAGATATGGGGAATCAGAGGCGGGGAATCAGAGGCGGGTAAACAGAGGCGAGGAATCAGATGTGCAGAATCAGAGATGGGGAATCAGAGGCAGGGAATCAGAATCAAAAGCAGGGAATAAGACGCGGGGAATCAGAGGCGGGGAATCAGAGCTGGGGAATCAGAGGCAGTGAATCGGATGTGCGGAATCAGAGATGGGGAATCATAGGTGGGGAATCAGAGGCGGTGAATCAGACATGGGTAATCAGAGGCGGGGAATCAGAGGCAGGAAATCAGACACGGGGAATCAGAGGCGGGGAATCAGCTGGGAATTTAGAGGCAGGGAATCAGAGTTGGGGATTCAGAGGCGGGTAATCAGATATGGGGAAACAGAGGAGGGGAATCAGAGGCGGGCAAATAGAGGCGGGGAATCAGATATGGGGAAACAGAGGCGGGGAATCAGAGGCGGGGAATCAGAGGTGGGGAATCAGAGGTTGGGAATCAGAGGCAGGGAATCAGAGGCTGGGAATCAGATGCAGGGAATCAGATGCGGGGAATCAGAGGCGGGGAATCAGAGCTGGGGAATCAGAGGTGGGGAATCAAAGTTGGGGAATCAGAGGCGGGGACTTAGATATGGGGAAACAGAGGCGGGGAATCAGAGTCGGGGAAACAGAGGCGGGGAATCAGATATGGGGAATCAGAGGTGGGGAATCAGAGGCAGGGAATTAGATGTGCGGAATCAGAGATGGGGAATCAAAGGCAGGGAATCAGAATCAGAAGCAGGGAATCAGAGGCCGGGAATCAGAGGCAGGGAATCAAACACGGGGAATCAGAGGCGGGGAAAGAGAGGCGGGGAATTAGATGTGCGGAATCAGAGATGGGGAATCAGAGGCAGGGAATCAGAATCAGAAGCAGCGAATCAGAGGCCGGGAATCAGAGGTGGGGAATCAGAGTCCGGGAATCAGAGATGGGGAATCAGAGGCGGGGAATGAGATATGGGGAATCAGAGGCGGGAAATCAGAGGCGGGGAAACAGAGGCGAGGAATCAGATATGGGGAATCAGAGGTGGCGAATCAAAGGCGGTGAATCAGAGATGGGGAATCAGAGGCGGGGAATCAGAGGCAGGGAATCAAACACGGGGAATCAGAGGCGGGGAATCAGAGCTGGGGAATCAGAGGTGGGGAATCAGAGTTGGGGAATCAGAGGCGGGGAATCAGAGATATGGAATCAGAGGCTGGGAATCGGATGTGTGGAATCAGAGATGGGGAATCAGAGGTGGGGAATCAGAGGCGGTGAATTAGACATGGGTAATCAGAGGCGGGGAATCAGAGGCAGGAAATCAGACACGGGGAATCAGAGGTGGGGAATCAGAGCTGGGGAATTAGATGCAGGGAATCAGAGTTGGGGATTCAGAGGCGGAGAATCAGATATGGGGAAACAGTGGCGGGGAATCAGAGGCGGGGAAACAGAGGCAGGGAATTAGATATGGGGAATCAGAGGTGGGTAATCAGAGCTGGGGAATCAGAGGTGGGGAATCAGAGTTGGGGAATCAGAGGCGGGGACTTAGATATGGGGAAACAGAGGCGGGGAATCAGAGGCGGGGAATCAGAGTTGGGGAATCAGAGGCGGGGAATCAGAGCTGGGGAATCAGAGGTGGGGAATCAGAGTCGGGGAATCAGAGGCAGGGAATCGGATGTGCGGAATCAGAGATGGGGAATCAGAGGTGGGGAATCAGAGGCAGTGAATCTGAGATGGGGAATTAGAGGCGGGGAATCAGAGGCAGGATATCAGACACGGGGATTCAGAGGCTGGGATTCAGACGGGGGGAATCAAAGGCGGGGAATCAGAGCTGGGGAATCAAAGGCAGGGAATCAGAGTTGGGGATTCAGTGGCGGGGAATCAGATATGGGGAAACAGAGGCGGGGAATCAGAGGCGGGCCAACAGAGGCGGGGAATTAGATATGGGGAATCAGAGGTGGGGAATCAGAGGTGGTGAATCAGAGATGGGGAATCACAGGCGGGGAATCAGAGGCAGGGAATAGAACGCGGGGAATCAGAGGCAGGGAATCAGAGCTGGGGAATCAGAGGCTGGGAATCATAGTTGGGAATCAGAGGCGGGGAATCAGATATGGGGAAACAGAGGCGGGGAATCAGAGGCGGGGAATCAGAGGTGGGGAATCAGAGGTTGGGAATCAGAGGCAGGGAATCAGAGGCTGGGAATCAGATGCAGGGAATCAGATGCGGGGAATCAGAGGCGGGGAATCAGAGCTGGGGAATCAGAGGTGGGGAATCAAAGTTGGGGAATCAGAGGCGGGGACTTAGATATGGGGAAACAGAGGCGGGGAATCAGAGTCGGGGAAACAGAGGCGGGGAATCAGATATGGGGAATCAGAGGTGGGGAATCAGAGGCAGGGAATTAGATGTGCGGAATCAGAGATGGGGAATCAAAGGCAGGGAATCAGAATCAGAAGCAGGGAATCAGAGGCCGGGAATCAGAGGCAGGGAATCAAACACGGGGAATCAGAGGCGGGGAAAGAGAGGCGGGGAATTAGATGTGCGGAATCAGAGATGGGGAATCAGAGGCAGGGAATCAGAATCAGAAGCAGCGAATCAGAGGCCGGGAATCAGAGGTGGGGAATCAGAGTCCGGGAATCAGAGATGGGGAATCAGAGGCGGGGAATGAGATATGGGGAATCAGAGGCGGGAAATCAGAGGCGGGGAAACAGAGGCGAGGAATCAGATATGGGGAATCAGAGGTGGCGAATCAAAGGCGGTGAATCAGAGATGGGGAATCAGAGGCGGGGAATCAGAGGCAGGGAATCAAACACGGGGAATCAGAGGCGGGGAATCAGAGCTGGGGAATCAGAGGTGGGGAATCAGAGTTGGGGAATCAGAGGCGGGGAATCAGAGATATGGAATCAGAGGCTGGGAATCGGATGTGTGGAATCAGAGATGGGGAATCAGAGGTGGGGAATCAGAGGCGGTGAATTAGACATGGGTAATCAGAGGCGGGGAATCAGAGGCAGGAAATCAGACACGGGGAATCAGAGGTGGGGAATCAGAGCTGGGGAATTAGATGCAGGGAATCAGAGTTGGGGATTCAGAGGCGGAGAATCAGATATGGGGAAACAGTGGCGGGGAATCAGAGGCGGGGAAACAGAGGCAGGGAATTAGATATGGGGAATCAGAGGTGGGTAATCAGAGCTGGGGAATCAGAGGTGGGGAATCAGAGTTGGGGAATCAGAGGCGGGGACTTAGATATGGGGAAACAGAGGCGGGGAATCAGAGGCGGGGAATCAGAGTTGGGGAATCAGAGGCGGGGAATCAGAGCTGGGGAATCAGAGGTGGGGAATCAGAGTCGGGGAATCAGAGGCAGGGAATCGGATGTGCGGAATCAGAGATGGGGAATCAGAGGTGGGGAATCAGAGGCAGTGAATCTGAGATGGGGAATTAGAGGCGGGGAATCAGAGGCAGGATATCAGACACGGGGATTCAGAGGCTGGGATTCAGACGGGGGGAATCAAAGGCGGGGAATCAGAGCTGGGGAATCAAAGGCAGGGAATCAGAGTTGGGGATTCAGTGGCGGGGAATCAGATATGGGGAAACAGAGGCGGGGAATCAGAGGCGGGCCAACAGAGGCGGGGAATTAGATATGGGGAATCAGAGGTGGGGAATCAGAGGTGGTGAATCAGAGATGGGGAATCACAGGCGGGGAATCAGAGGCAGGGAATAGAACGCGGGGAATCAGAGGCAGGGAATCAGAGCTGGGGAATCAGAGGCTGGGAATCATAGTTGGGAATCAGAGGCGGGGAATCAGATATGGGGAAACAGAGGCGGGGAATCAGAGGCGGGGAAACAGAGGCGGGGAATCAGATATGGGGAATCGGATGCGGGGAATCAGAGGCGGGGAATCAGAGCTGGGGAATCAGAGGCGGGGAATCAGAGTTGGTGCATCAGAGGTGGGGAATTAGATATGGGGAAACAGAGGCGGGGAATCAGAGGCGGGGAAACAGAGGCGGTGAATCAGACATGGGTAATCAGAGGCGGGGAATCAGAGGCAGGAAATCAGACACGGGGAGTCAGAGGCGGGGAATCAGAGCTGGGGAATTAGATGCAGGGAATCAGAGTTGGGGATTCAGAGGCAGAGAATCAGATATGGGGAAACAGTGGCGGGGAATCAGAGGCGGGGAAACAGAGGCTGGGAATTAGATATGGGGAATCAGAGGTGGGTAATCAGAGCTGGGGAATCAGAGGTGGGGAATCAGAGTTGGGGAATCAGAGGCGGGGACTTAGATATGGGGAAACAGAGGCGGGGAATCAGAGGCGGGGAATCAGAGTTGGGGAATCAGAGGTGGGGAATCAGAGTCTGGGAATCAGAGGCAGGGAATCGGATGTGCGGAATCAGAGATGGGGAATCAGAGGTGGGGAATCAGAGGCGGTGAATCTGAGATGGGGAATCAGAGGCGGGGAATCAGAGGCAGGATATCAGACACGGGGATTCAGAGGCTGGGAATCAGACGGGGGGAATCAAAGGCGGGGAATCAGAGCTGGGGAATCAGAGGCAGGGAATCAGAGTTGGGGATTCAGTGGCGGGGAATCAGATATGGGGAAACAGAGGCGGGGAATCAGAGGCGGGCAAACAGAGGCGGGGAATTAGATATGGGGAATCAGAGGTGGGGAATCAGAGGTGGTGAATCAGAGATAGGGAATCACAGGCGGGGAATCAGAGGCAGGGAATAGAACGCGGGGAATCAGAGGCAGGGAATCAGAGCTGGGGAATCAGAGGCGGGGAATCATAGTTGGGAATCAGAGGCGGGGAATCAGATATGGGGAAACAGAGGCGGGGAATCAGAGGCGGGGAAACAGAGGCGGGGAATCAGATATGGGGAATCGGATGCGGGGAATCAGAGGCGGGGAATCAGAGCTGGGGAATCAGAGGCGGGGAATCAGAGTTGGTGCATCAGAGGTGGGGAATTAGATATGGGGAAACAGAGGCGGGGAATCAGAGGTGGGGAAACAGAGGCGGGGAATCAGATATGGGGAATCAGAGGTGGGGAATCAGAGGCAGGGAATCAGATGTGCGGAATCAGAGATGGGGAATCAGAGGCAGGGAATCAGAATCAGAAGCGGGGAATCAGAGGCCGGGAATCAGAGGCCTGGAATCAGATGCTGGTAATAAGAGGCCGGGAATCAGAGGTGGGGAATCAGTGTCCGGGAATCAGAGATGGGGATTCAGAGGCGGGGAATCAGATATGGGGAATCAGAGGTGGGGAATCAGAGGCAGGGAATCAGATGTGCAGAATCAGAGATGGGGAATCAGAGGCAGGGAATCAAAATCAGAAGCAGGGAATAAGACGCGGGGAATCAGAGGCGGGGAATCAGAGCTGGGGAATCAGAGGCAGTGAATCGGATGTGCGGAATCAGAGATGGGGAATCAGATGTGGGGAATCAGAGGCGGTGAATCAGACATGGGTAATCAGAGGCGGGGAATCAGAGGCAGGAAATCAGACACGGGGAATCAGAGGCGGGGAATCAGAGCTGGGAAATTAGAGGCAGGGAATCAGAGTTGGGGATTCAGAGGCGGGTAATCAGATATGGGGAAACAGAGGCGGGGAATCAGAGGCGGGCAAATAGAGGCGGGGAATCAGATATGGGGAAACAGAGGCGGGGAATCAGAGGCGGGGAAACAGAGGCGGGGAATCAGATATGGGGAATCAGAGGTGGGGAATCAGAGTTTGGGAATCAGAGGCAGGGAATCAGAGGCTGGGAATCAGATGCAGGGAATCAGATGCGGGGAATCAGAGGCGGGCAATCAGAGCTGGGGAATCAGAGGTGGGGAATCAAAGTTGGGGAATCAGAGGCGGGGACTTAGATATGGGGAAACAGAGGCGGGGAATCAGAAGCGGGGAAACAGAGGCGGGGAATCAGATATGGGGAATCAGAGGTGGGGAATTAGAGGCAGGGAATAAGATGTGCGGAATCAGAGATGGGGAATCAGAGGCAGGGAATCAGAATCAGAAGCAGGGAATCAGAGGCCGGGAATCAGAAGTGGGGAATCAGAGTCCGGGAATCAGAGATGGGGAATCAGAGGTGGGGAATGAGATATGGGGAATCAGAGGCGGGGAATCAGAGGCGGGTAAACAGAGGCGAGGAATCAGATGTGCAGAATCAGAGATGTGGAATCAGAGGCAGGGAATCAGAATCAGAAGCAGGGAATAAGACGCGGGGAATCAGAGGCGGGGAATCAGAGCTGGGGAATCAGAGGCAGTGAATCGGATGTGCGGAATCAGAGATGGGGAATCATAGGTGGGGAATCAGAGGCGGTGAATCAGACATGGGTAATCAGAGGTGGGGAATCAGAGGCAGGAAATCAGACACGGGGAATCAGAGGCGGGGAATCAGAGCTGGGAAATTAGAGGCAGGGAATCAGAGTTGGGGATTCAGAGGCGGGTAATCAGATATGGGGAAACAGAGGAGGGGAATCAGAGCCGGGCAAATAGAGGCGGGGAATCAGATATGGGGAAACAGAGGCGGGGAATCAGAGGCGGGGAATCAGAGGTGGGGAATCAGAGGTTGGGAATCAGAGGCAGGGAATCAGAGGCTGGGAATCAGATGCAGGGAATCAGATGCGGGGAATCAGAGGCGGGGAATCAGAGCTGGGGAATCAGAGGTGGGGAATCAAAGTTGGGGAATCAGAGGCGGGGACTTAGATATGGGGAAACAGAGGCGGGGAATCAGAGGCGGGGAAACAGAGGCGGGGAATCAGATATGGGGAATCAGAGGTGGGGAATCAGAGGCAGGGAATTAGATGTGCGGAATCAGAGATGGGGAATCAGAGGCAGGGAATCAGAATCAGAAGCAGGGAATCAGAGGCCGGGAATCAGAGGTGGGGAATCAGAGTCCGGGAATCAGAGATGGGGAATCAGAGGCGGGGAATGAGATATGGGGAATCAGAGGCGGGGAATCTGAGGCGGGTAAACAGAGGTGAGGAATCAGATATGGGGAATCAGAGGTGGCGAATCAAAGGCGGTGAATCAGAGATGGGGAATCAGATGCGGGGAATCAGAGGCAGGGAATCAAACACGGGGAATCAGAGGCGGGGAATCAGAGCTGGGGAATCGGAGGTGGGGAATCAGAGTTGGGGAATCAGAGGCGGGGAATCAGAGATGGGGAATCAGAGGCTGGGAATCGGATGTGCGGAATCAGAGATGGGGAATCAGAGGTGGGGAATCAGAGGCGGTGAATCAGACATGGGTAATCAGAGGCGGGGAATCAGAGGCAGGAAATCAGACACGGGGAATCAGAGGCGGGGAATCAGAGCTGGGGAATTAGATGCAGGGAATCAGAGTTGGGGATTCAGAGGCGGGGAATCAGATATGGGGAAACAGTGGCGGGGAATCAGAGGCGGGGAAACAGAGGCGGGGAATCAGATATGGGGAATCAGAGGTGTGTAATCAGAGCTGGGGAATCAGAGGTGGGGAATCAGAGTTGGGGAATCAGAGGCGGGGACTTAGATATGGGGAAACAGAGGCGGGGAATCAGAGTCGGGGAAACAGAGGCGGGGAATCAGATATGGGGAATCAGAGGTGGGGAATCAGAGGCGGGGAATGAGATATGGGGAATCAGAGGCGGGGAATCTGAGGCGGGTAAACAGAGGTGAGGAATCAGATATGGGGAATCAGAGGTGGCGAATCAAAGGCGGTGAATCAGAGATGGGGAATCAGATGCGGGGAATCAGAGGCAGGGAATCAAACACGGGGAATCAGAGGCGGTGAATCAGAGCTGGGGAATCGGAGGTGGGGAATCAGAGTTGGGGAATCAGAGGCGGGGAATCAGAGATGGGGAATCAGAGGCTGGGAATCGGATGTGCGGAATCAGAGATGGGGAATCAGAGGTGGGGAATCAGAGGCGGTGAATCAGACATGGGTAATCAGAGGCGGGGAATCAGAGGCAGGAAATCAGACACGGGGAATCAGAGGCGGGGAATCAGAGCTGGGGAATTAGATGCAGGGAATCAGAGTTCGGGATTCAGAGGCGGGGAATCAGATATGGGGAAACAGTGGCGGGGAATCAGAGGCGGGGAAACAGAGGCGGGGAATCAGATATGGGGAATCAGAGGTGTGTAATCAGAGCTGGGGAATCAGAGGTGGGGAATCAGAGTTGGGGAATCAGAGGCGGGGACTTAGATATGGGGAAACAGAGGCGGGGAATCAGAGGCGGGGAAACAGAGGCGGGGAATCAGATATGGGGAATCAGAGGTGGGGAATCAGAGGCAGGGAATTAGATGTGCGGAATCAGAAATGGGGAATCAGAGGCAGGGAATCAGAATCAGAAGCAGGGAATCAGAGTCCGGGAATCAGAGGCCGGAATCTGATGCCGGGAATAAGAGGCCGGGAATCAGAGGTGGGGAATCAGAGTCCGGGAATCAGAGATGGGGAATCAGAGGCGGGGAATGAGATATGGGGAATCAGAGGCTGGGAATCAGAGGCGGGGAAACAGAGGCGAGGAATCAGATATGGGGAATCAGAGGTGGCGAATCAAAGGCGGTGAATCAGAGATGGGGAATCAGAGGCGGGGAATCAGAGGCAGGGAATCAAACACGGGGAATCGGAGGCGGGGAATCAGAGCTGCGTTATCAGAGGCGGGGAATCAGAGTTGGGGAATCAGAGGCGGGGAATCAGAGCTGGGGAATCAGAGGTGGGGAATCAGAGTCGGGGAATCAGAGGCAGGGAATCGGATGTGCGGAATCAGATGGGGAATCAGAGGTGGGGAATCAGAGGCGGTGAATCTGAGATGAGGAATCAGCGGCGGGGAATCAGAGGCAGGATATCAGACACGGGGATTCAGAGGCTGGGAATCAGACGGGGGGAATCAAAGGCGGGGAATCAGAGCTGGGGAATCAGAGGCAGGGAATCAGAGTTGGGGATTCAGAGGCGGGGAATCAGATATGGGGAAACAGAGGCGGGGAATCAGAGGCGGGCAAACAGAGGCGGGGAATTAGATATGGGGAATCAGAGGTGGGGAATCAGAGGTGGTGAATCAGAGATGGGGAATCACAGGTGGGGAATCAGAGGCAGGGAATAGAACGCGGGGAATCAGAGGCAGGGATTCAGAGCTGGGGAATCAGAGGCGGGGAATCATAGTTGGGAATCAGAGGCGGGGAATCAGATATGGGGAAACAGAGGCGGGGAATCAGATATGGGGAATCGGATGCGGGGAATCAGAGGCGGGGAATCAGAGCTGGGGAATCAGAGGCGGGGAATCAGAGTTGGTGCATCAGAGGTGGGGAATTTGATATGGGGAAACAGAGGCGGGGAATCAGAGGCGGGGAAACAGAGGTGGGGAATCAGATATGGGGAATCAGAGGTGGGGAATCAGAGGCAGGGAATCAGATGTGTGGAATCAGAGATGGGGAATCAGAGGCAGGGAATCAGAATCAGAAGCGGGGAATCAGAGGCCGGGAATCAGAGGCCTGGAATCAGATGCTGGGAATAAGAGGCCGGGAATCAGAGGTGGGGAATCAGAGGCGGGGAATGAGATATGGGGAATCAGAGGCGGGGAATCAGAGGCGGGTAAACAGAGGCGAGGAATCAGATATGGGGAATCAGAGGTGGCGAATCAAAGGCGGTGAATCAGAGATGGGGAATCAGAGGCGGGGAATCAAACACGGGGAATCAGAGGTGGGGAATCAGAGGTTGGGAATCAGAGGCAGGGAATCAGAGGCGGGGAATCAGAGGCGGGGAATCAGAGGCAGGGAATCAGATTTGCGGGATCGGAGATGTGGAATCGGAGGCAGGGAATCAGAGGCCGGGAATCAGATATGGGGAAACAGAGGCGGGGAATCAGAGGCGGGGAAACAGAGGCTGGGAATCAGATATGGGGAATCAGTGGTGGGGAATCAGAGGTTGGGAATCAGAGGCAGGGAATCAGAGGCATGGAATCAGATACAGGGAATCAGATGCGGGGAATCAGAGGCGGGGAATCAGAGCTGGGGAATCAGAGGTGGGGAATCAGAGTTGGGGAATCAGAGGCGGGGACTTAGATATTGGGAAACAGAGGCGGGGAATCAGAGGCGGGGAAACAGAGGCGGGGTATCAGATATGGGGAATCAGAGATGGGGAATCAGAGGCAGGGAATCAGATGTGCGGAATCAGAGATGGGGAATCAAAGGCAGGGAATCAGAATCAGAAGCAGGGAATCAGAGGCCGGGAATCAGAGGCCGGAATCAGATGCCGGGAATAAGAGTCCGGGAATCAGAGGTGGGGAATCAGAGTCCAGGAATCAGAGATGGGGATTCAGAGGCGGGGAATGAGATATGGGGAATCAGAGGCGGGGAATCAGAGGCGGGGAAACAGAGGCGGGGAATCAGATATGGGGAATCAGAATTGGCGAATCAAATGCGATGAATCAGAGATGGGGAATCAGAGGCCGGGAATCAGAGGCAGGGAATCAAACACGGGGAATCAGAGGTGGGGAATCAGAGCTGGGGAATCAGAGGCGGCGAATCAGAGTTGGGGAATCAGAGGCGGGGAATCAGAGGCAGGGAATCAATATGGGAAATCAGAGGTGGGGAATCAGAGGTTGGGAATCAGAGGCAGGGAATCAGAGGCGAGGAAACAGAGCTGGGGAATCAGAGGCGGTGAATCAGAATTGGGGAATCAGAGATGGGGAATCAGAGATGGTGAATCAGAGGCGGGGAATCAGACGCGGGGAATCAGAGGTGGTGAATCAGAGATGTGGAATCAGAGGCGGGGAATCAGAGGCAGGGAATCAGACGCGGGGAATCAGACGCGGGGAATCATAGCTGGCGAATCAGAGGCGGGGAATCAGAGGTGGGGAATCAGAGGCGGGGAAACAGAGGCGGCAAATCAGATATGGGGAATCAGAGGTGGGGAATCAGAGGTTGTGAATCAGAGATGGGGAATCAGAGCGGGGAATCAGAGGCCGGTAATCAGACGCGGGGAATCAGAGGCGGGGATTCAGAGCTGGGGAATCCGAGGCGGGGAATCAGAGTTGGGGAATCAGAGGCGGGGAATCAGATATGGGGAATCAGAGGCTGGGAATCAGAGGCTGGGAAATAGAGGCGGGGAATCAGATATGGGGAAACAGAGGCGGGGAATCAGAGGCAGGGAAACAGAGGCGGGGAATCAGATATGGGGAATCAAAGGTGGGGAATCAGAGGTTGGGAATCAGAGGCAGGGAATCAGAGGCTGGGAATCAGATGCAGGGAATCAGATGCGGGGAATCAGAGGCGGGGAATCAGAGCTGGGGAATCAGAGGTGGGGAATCAGAGTTGGGGAATCAGAGGCGGGGACTTAGATATGGGGAAACAGAGGCGGGGAATCAGAGGCGGGGAAACAGAGGCGGGGAATCAGATATGGCGAATCAGAGGTGGGGAATCAGAGGCAGGGAATCAGATGTGCAGAATCAGAGATGGGGAATCAGAGGCAGGGAATCAGAATCAGAAGCAGGGAATAAGACGCGGGGAATCAGAGGCGGGGAATCAGAGCTGGGGAATCAGAGGCAGTGAATCGGATGTGCGGAATCAGAGATGGGGAATCAGAGGTGGGGAATCAGAGGCGGTGAATCAGACATGGGTAATCAGAGGCGGGGAATCAGAGGCAGGAAATCAGACACGGGGAATCAGAGGCGGGGAATCAGAGCTGGGAAATTAGAGGCAGGTAATCAGAGTTGGGGATTCAGAGGCGGGTAATCAGATATGGGGAAACAGAGGCGGGGAATCAGAGGCGGGCAAATAGAGGCGGGGAATCAGATATGGGGAAACAGAGGCGGGGAATCAGAGGCGGGGAAACAGAGGCGGGGAATCAGATATGGGGAATCAGAGGTGGGGAATCAGAGTTTGGGAATCAGAGGCAGGGAATCAGAGGCTGGGAATCAGATGCAGGGAATCAGATGCGGGGAATCAGAGGCGGGGAATCAGAGCTGGGGAATCAGAGGTGGGGAATCAAAGTTGGGGAATCAGAGGCGGGGACTTAGATATGGGGAAACAGAGGCGGGGAATCAGAGGCGGGGAAACAGAGGCGGGGAATCAGATATGGGGAATCAGAGGTGGGGAATCAGAGGCAGGGAATTAGATGTGCGGAATCAGAGATGGGGAATCAGAGGCAGGGAATCAGAATCAGAAGCAGCGAATCAGAGGCCGGGAATCAGAGGTGGGGAATCAGAGTCCGGGAATCAGAGTTGGGGAATCAGAGGCGGGGAATGAGATATGGGGAATCAGAGGCGGGAAATCAGAGGCGGGGAAACAGAGGCGAGGAATCAGATATGGGGAATCAGAGGTGGCGAATCAAAGGCGGTGAATCAGAGATGGGGAATCAGAGGCGGGGAATCAGAGGCAGGGAATCAAACACGGGGCATCAGAGGCGGGGAATCAGAGGCGGGGAAACAGAGGCGGGGAATCAGATATGGGGAATCAGAGGTGGGGAATCAGAGGCAGGGAATTAGATGTGCGGAATCAGAGATGGGGAATAAGAGGCGGGGAATCAGAGGCAGGGAATCAAACACGGGGCATCAGAGGCGGGGAATCAGAGGCGGGGAAACAGAGGCGGGGAATCAGATATGGGGAATCAGAGGTGGGGAATCAGAGGCAGGGAATTAGATGTGCGGAATCAGAGGTGGGGAATCAGAGTTGGGGAATCAGAGGCGGGGAATCAGAGATGGGGAATCAGAGGCGGTGAATCAGACATGGGTAATCAGAGGCGGGGAATCAGAGGCAGGAAATCAGACACGGGGAATCAGAGGCGGGGAATCAGAGCTGGGGAATTAGATGCAGGGAATCAGAGTTGGGGATTCTGAGGCGGAGAATCAGATATGGGGAAATAGTGGCGGGGAATCAGAGGCGGGGAAACAGAGGCAGGGAATTAGATATGGGGAATCAGAGGTGGGTAATCAGAGCTGGGGAATCAGAGGTGGGGAATCAGAGTTGGGGAATCAGAGGCGGGGAATCAGAGCTGGGGAATTAGATGCAGGGAATCAGAGTTGGGGAATCAGAGGCGGGGAATCAGAGCTGGGGAATTAGATGCAGGGAATCAGAGATGGGGAATCAAAGGCAGGGAATCAGAATCAGAAGCAGGGAATCAGAGGCCGGGAATCAGAGGCCGGAATCAGATGCCGGGAATAAGAGGCCGGGAATCAGAGGTGGGGAATCAGAGTCCGGGAATCAGAGATGGGGATTCAGAGGCGGGGAATGAGATATGGGGAATCAGAGGCGGGGAATCAGAGGCGGGGAAACAGAGGCGGGGAATCAGATATGGGGAATCAGAATTGGCGAATCAAAGGCGATGAATCAGAGATGGGGAATCAGAGGCCGGGAATCAGAGGCAGGGAATCAAACACGGGGAATCAGAGGCGGGGAATCAGAGCTGGGGAATCAGAGGCGGGGAATCAGAGTTGGGGAATCAGAGGCGGGGAATCAGAGGCAGGGAATCAATATGGGAAATCAGAGGTGGGGAATCAGAGGTTGGGAATCAGAGGCAGGGAATCAGAGGAGAGGAAACAGAGCTGGGGAATCAGAGGCGGTGAATCTGAATTGGGGAATCAGAGATGGGGAATCAGAGATGGTGAATCAGAGGCGGGGAATCAGACGCGGGGAATCAGAGGTGGTGAATCAGAGATGTGGAATCAGAGGCGGGGAATCAGAGGCAGGGAATCAGACGCGGGGAATCAGACGCGGGGAATCATAGCTGGCGAATCAGAGGCGGGGAATCAGAGGTGGGGAATCAGAGGCGGGGAAACAGAGGCGGCAAATCAGATATGGGGAATCAGAGGTGGGGAATCAGAGGTTGTGAATCAGAGATGGGGAATCAGAGCGGGTAATCAGAGGCCGGTAATCAGACGCGGGGAATCAGAGGCGGGGATTCAGAGCTGGGGAATCCGAGGCGGGGAATCAGAGTTGGGGAATCAGAGGCGGGGAATCAGATATGGGGAATCAGAGGCTGGGAATCAGAGGCTGGGAAATAGAGGCGGGGAATCAGATATGGGGAAACAGAGGTGGGGAATCAGAGGCAGGGAAACAGAGGCGGGGAATCAGATATGGGGAATCAAAGGTGGGGAATCAGAGGTTGGGAATCAGAGGCAGGGAATCAGAGGCTGGGAATCAGATGCAGGGAATCAGATGCGGGGAATCAGAGGCGGGGAATCAGAGCTGGGGAATCAGAGGTGGGGAATCAGAGTTGGGGAATCAGAGGCGGGGACTTAGATATGGGGAAACAGAGGCGGGGAATCAGAGGCGGGGAAACAGAGGCGGGGAATCAGATATGGCGAATCAGAGGTGGGGAATCAGAGGCAGGGAATCAGATGTGCAGAATCAGAGATGGGGAATCAGAGGCAGGGAATCAGAATCAGAAGCAGGGAATAAGACGCGGGGAATCAGAGGCGGGGAATCAGAGCTGGGGAATCAGAGGCAGTGAATCGGATGTGCGGAATCAGAGATGGGGAATCAGAGGTGGGGAATCAGAGGCGGTGAATCAGACATGGGTAATCAGAGGCGGGGAATCAGAGGCAGGAAATCAGACACGGGGAATCAGAGGCGGGGAATCAGAGCTGGGAAATTAGAGGCAGGGAATCAGAGTTGGGGATTCAGAGGCGGGTAATCAGATATGGGGAAACAGAGGCGGGGAATCAGAGGCGGGCAAATAGAGGCGGGGAATCAGATATGGGGAAACAGAGGCGGGGAATCAGAGGCGGGGAAACAGAGGCGGGGAATCAGATATGGGGAATCAGAGGTGGGGAATCAGAGTTTGGGAATCAGAGGCAGGGAATCAGAGGCTGGGAATCAGATGCAGGGAATCAGATGCGGGGAATCAGAGGCGGGGAATCAGAGCTGGGGAATCAGAGGTGGGGAATCAAAGTTGGGGAATCAGATGCGGGGACTTAGATATGGGGAAACAGAGGCGGGGAATCAGAGGCGGGGAAACAGAGGCGGGGAATCAGATATGGGGAATCAGAGGTGGGGAATCAGAGGCAGGGAATTAGATGTGCGGAATCAGAGATGGGGAATCAGAGGCAGGGAATCAGAATCAGAAGCAGCGAATCAGAGGCCGGGAATCAGAGGTGGGGAATCAGAGTCCGGGAATCAGAGTTGGGGAATCAGAGGCGGGGAATGAGATATGGGGAATCAGAGGCGGGAAATCAGAGGCGGGGAAACAGAGGCGAGGAATCAGATATGGGGAATCAGAGGTGGCGAATCAAAGGCGGTGAATCAGAGATGGGGAATCAGAGGCGGGGAATCAGAGGCAGGGAATCAAACACGGGGCATCAGAGGCGGGAAATCAGAGGCGGGGAAACAGAGGCGGGGAATCAGATATGGGGAATCAGAGGTGGGGAATCAGAGGCAGGGAATTAGATGTGCGGAATCAGAGATGGGGAATCAGAGGCAGGGAATCAGAATCAGAAGCAGCGAATCAGAGGCCGTGAATCAGAGGTGGGGAATCAGAGTCCGGGAATCAGAGTTGGGGAATCAGAGGCGGGGAATGAGATATGGGGAATCAGAGGCGGGAAATCAGAGGCGGGGAAACAGAGGCGAGGAATCAGATATGGGGAATCAGAGGTGGCGAATCAAAGGCGGTGAATCAGAGATGGGGAATCAGAGGCGGGGAATCAGAGGCAGGGAATCAAACACGGGGCATCAGATGCGGGGAATCAGAGGCGGGGAAACAGAGGCGGGGAATCAGATATGGGGAATCAGAGGTGGGGAATCAGAGGCAGGGAATTAGATGTGCGGAATCAGAGATGGGGAATCAGAGGCGGGGAATCAGAGGCAGGGAATCAAACACGGGGCATCAGAGGCGGGGAATCAGAGGCGGGGAAACAGAGGCGGGGAATCAGATATGGGGAATCAGAGGTGGGGAATCAGAGGCAGGGAATTAGATGTGCGGAATCAGAGGTGGGGAATCAGAGTTGGGGAATCAGAGGCGGGGAATCAGAGATGGGGAATCAGAGGCAGTGAATCAGACATGGGTAATCAGAGGCGGGGAATCAGAGGCAGGAAATCAGACACGGGGAATCAGAGGCGGGGAATCAGAGCTGGGGAATTAGATGCAGGGAATCAGAGTTGGGGATTCTGAGGCGGAGAATCAGATATGGGGAAATAGTGGCGGGGAATCAGAGGCGGGGAAACAGAGGCAGGGAATTAGATATGGGGAATCAGAGGTGGGTAATCAGAGCTGGGGAATCAGAGGTGGGGAATCAGAGTTGGGGAATCAGAGGCGGGGAATCAGAGCTGGGGAATTAGATGCAGGGAATCAGAGTTGGGGAATCAGAGGCGGGGAATCAGAGCTGGGGAATTAGATGCAGGGAATCAGAGATGGGGAATCAAAGGCAGGGAATCAGAATCAGAAGCAGGGAATCAGAGGCCGGGAATCGGAGGCCGGAATCAGATGCCGGGAATAAGAGGCCGGGAATCAGAGGTGGGGAATCAGAGTCCGGGAATCAGAGATGGGGATTCAGAGGCGGGGAATGAGATATGGGGAATCAGAGGCGGGGAATCAGAGGCGGGGAAACAGAGGCGGGGAATCAGATATGGGGAATCAGAATTGGCGAATCAAAGGCGATGAATCAGAGATGGGGAATCAGAGGCCGGGAATCAGAGGCAGGGAATCAAACACGGGGAATCAGAGGCGGGGAATCAGAGCTGGGGAATCAGAGGCGGGGAATCAGAGTTGGGGAATCAGAGGCGGGGAATCAGAGGCAGGGAATCAATATGGGAAATCAGAGGTGGGGAATCAGAGGTTGGGAATCAGAGGCAGGGAATCAGAGGCGAGGAAACAGAGCTGGGGAATCAGAGGCGGTGAATCAGAATTGGGGAATCAGAGATGGGGAATCAGAGATGGTGAATCAGAGGCGGGGAATCAGACGCGGGGAATCAGAGGTGGTGAATCAGAGATGTGGAATCAGAGGCGGGGAATCAGAGGCAGGGAATCAGACGCGGGGAATCAGACGCGGGGAATCATAGCTGGCGAATCAGAGGCGGGGAATCAGAGGTGGGGAATCAGAGGCGGGAAAACAGAGGCGGCAAATCAGATATGGGGAATCAGAGGTGGGGAATCAGAGGTTGTGAATCAGAGATGGGGAATCAGAGCGGGGAATCAGAGGCCGGTAATCAGACGCGGGGAATCAGAGGCGGGGATTCAGAGCTGGGGAATCCGAGGCGGGGAATCAGAGTTGGGGAATCAGAGGCGGGGAATCAGATATGGGGAATCAGAGGCTGGGAATCAGAGGCTGGGAAATAGAGGCGGGGAATCAGATATGGGGAAACAGAGGCGGGGAATCAGAGGCAGGGAAACAGAGGCGGGGAATCAGATATGGGGAATCAAAGGTGGGGAATCAGAGGTTGGGAATCAGAGGCAGGGAATCAGATGTGCAGAATCAGAGATGGGGAATCAGAGGCAGGGAATCAGAATCAGAAGCAGGGAATAAGACGCGGGGAATCAGAGGCGAGGAATCAGAGCTGGGGAATCAGAGGCAGTGAATCGGATGTGCGGAATCAGAGATGGGGAATCAGAGGTGGGGAATCAGAGGCGGTGAATCAGACATGGGTAATCAGAGGCGGGGAATCAGAGGCAGGAAATCAGACACGGGGAATCAGAGGCGGGGAATCAGAGCTGGGAAATTAGAGGCAGGGAATCAGAGTTGGGGATTCAGAGGCGGGTAATCAGATATGGGGAAACAGAGGCGGGGAATCAGAGGCGGGCAAATAGAGGCGGGGAATCAGATATGGGGAAACAGAGGCGGGGAATCAGAGGCGGGGAAACAGAGGCGGGGAATCAGATATGGGGAATCAGAGGTGGGGAATCAGAGTTTGGGAATCAGAGGCAGGGAATCAGAGGCTGGGAATCAGATGCAGGGAATCAGATGCGGGGAATCAGAGGCGGGGAATCAGAGCTGGGGAATCAGAGGTGGGGAATCAAAGTTGGGGAATCAGAGGCGGGGACTTAGATATGGGGAAACAGAGGCGGGGAATCAGAGGCGGGGAAACAGAGGCGGGGAATCAGATATGGGAATCAGAGGTGGGGAATCAGAGGCAGGGAATTAGATGTGCGGAATCAGAGATGGGGAATCAGAGGCAGGGAATCAGAATCAGAAGCAGCGAATCAGAGGCCGGGAATCAGAGGTGGGGAATCAGAGTCCGGGAATCAGAGTTGGGGAATCAGAGGCGGGGAATGAGATATGGGGAATCAGAGGCGGGAAATCAGAGGCGGGGAAACAGAGGCGAGGAATAAGATATGGGGAATCAGAGGTGGCGAATCAAAGGCGGTGAATCAGAGGCAGGGAATCAAACACGGGGCATCAGAGGCGGGGAATCAGAGGCGGGGAAACAGAGGCGGGGAATCAGATATGGGGAATCAGAGGTGGGGAATCAGAGGCAGGGAATTAGATGTGCGGAATCAGAGATGGGGAATCAGAGGCGGGGAATCAGAGGCAGGGAATCAAACACGGGGCATCAGAGGCGGGGAATCAGAGGCGGGGAAACAGAGGCGGGGAATCAGATATGGGGAATCAGAGGTGGGGAATCAGAGGCAGGGAATTAGATGTGCGGAATCAGAGGTGGGGAATCAGAGTTGGGGAATCAGAGGCGGGGAATCAGAGATGGGGAATCAGAGGCGGTGAATCAGACATGGGTAATCAGAGGCGGGGAATCAGAGGCAGGAAATCAGACACGGGGAATCAGAGGCGGGGAATCAGAGCTGGGGAATTAGATGCAGGGAATCAGAGTTGGGGATTCTGAGGCGGAGAATCAGATATGGGGAAATAGTGGCGGGGAATCAGAGGCGGGGAAACAGAGGCAGGGAATTAGATATGGGGAATCAGAGGTGGGTAATCAGAGCTGGGGAATCAGAGGTGGGGAATCAGAGTTGGGGAATCAGAGGCGGGGAATCAGAGCTGGGGAATTAGATGCAGGGAATCAGAGTTGGGGATTCAGAGGCGGGGAATCAGATATGGGGAAACAGTGGCGGTGAATCTGAGATGAGGAATCAGAGGCGGGAAATCAGAGGCAGGATATCAGACACGGGGATTCAGAGGCTGGGAATCAGACGGGGGGAATCAAAGGCGGGGAATCAGAGCTGGGGAATCAGAGGCAGGGAATCAGAGTTGGGGATTCAGAGGCGGGGAATCAGATATGGGGAAACAGAGGCGGGGAATCAGAGGCGGGCAAACAGAGGTGGGGAATTAGATATGGGGAATCAGAGGTGGGGAATCAGAGGTGGTGAATCAGAGTTGGGGAATCAGAGGCGGGGAATCAGAGCTGGGGAATCAGAGGTGGGGAATCATAGTTGGGAATCAGAGGTGGGGAATCAGATATGGGGAAACAGAGGCGGGGAATCAGATATGGGGAATCAGAGGTGGGGAATCAGAGGCGGGGACTTAGATATGGGGAAACAGAGGCGGGGAATCAGAGGCGGGGAAACAGAGGCGGGGAATCAGATATGGGGAATCAGAGGTGGGGAATCAGAGGCAGGGAATTAGATGTGCGGAATCAGAAATGGGGAATCAGAGGCAGGGAATCAGAATCAGAAGCAGGGAATCAGAGGCCGGGAATCAGAGGCCGGAATCTGATGCCGGGAATAAGAGGCCGGGAATCAGAGGTGGGGAATCAGAGTCCGGGAATCAGAGATGGGGAATCAGAGGCGGGGAATGAGATATGGGGAATCAGAGGCGGGGAATCAGAGGCGGGGAAACAGAGGCGAGGAATCAGATATGGGGAATCAGAGGTGGCGAATCAAAGGTGGTGAATCAGAGATGGAGAATTAGAGGCGGGGAATCAGAGGCAGGGAATCAAACACGGGGAATCAGAGTTGGGAAATCAGAGGCGGGGAATCAGAGCTGGGGAATCAGAGGTGGGGAATCAGAGTCGGGGAATCAGAGGCAGGGAATCGGATGTGCGGAATCAGAGATGGGGAATCAGAGGTGGGGAATCAGAGGCGGTGAATCTGAGATGAGGAATCAGAGGCGGGAAATCAGAGGCAGGATATCAGACACGGGGATTCAGAGGCTGGGAATCAGACGGGGGGAATCAAAGGCGGGGAATCAGAGCTGGGGAATCAGAGGCAGGGAATCAGAGTTGGGGATTCAGAGGCGGGGAATCAGATATGGGGAAACAGAGGCGGGGAATCAGAGGCGGGCAAACAGAGGTGGGGAATTAGATATGGGGAATCAGAGGTGGGGAATCAGAGGTGGTGAATCAGAGTTGGGGAATCAGAGGCGGGGAATCAGAGCTGGGGAATCAGAGGTGGGGAATCATAGTTGGGAATCAGAGGTGGGGAATCAGATATGGGGAAACAGAGGCGGGGAATCAGATATGGGGAATCAGAGGTGTGTAATCAGAGCTGGGGAATCAGAGGTGGGGAATCAGAGTTGGGGAATCAGAGGCAGGGACTTAGATATGGGGAAACAGAGGCGGGGAATCAGAGGCGGGGAAACAGAGGCGGGGAATCAGATATGGGGAATCAGAGGTGGGGAATCAGAGGCAGGGAATTAGATGTGCGGAATCAGAAATGGGGAATCAGAGGCAGGGAATCAGAATCAGAAGCAGGGAATCAGAGTCCGGGAATCAGAGGCCGGAATCTGATGCCGGGAATAAGAGGCCGGGAATCAGAGGTGGGGAATCAGAGTCCGGGAATCAGAGATGGGGAATCAGAGGCGGGGAATGAGATATGGGGAATCAGAGGCTGGGAATCAGAGGCGGGGAAACAGAGGCGAGGAATCAGATATGGGGAATCAGAGGTGGCGAATCAAAGGCGGTGAATCAGAGATGGGGAATCAGAGGCGGGGAATCAGAGGCAGGGAATCAAACACGGGGAATCGGAGGCGGGGAATCAGAGCTGCGTTATCAGAGGCGGGGAATCAGAGTTGGGGAATCAGAGGCGGGGAATCAGAGCTGGGGAATCAGAGGTGGGGAATCAGAGTCGGGGAATCAGAGGCAGGGAATCGGATGTGCGGAATCAGATGGGGAATCAGAGGTGGGGAATCAGAGGCGGTGAATCTGAGATGAGGAATCAGCGGCGGGGAATCAGAGGCAGGATATCAGACACGGGGATTCAGAGGCTGGGAATCAGACGGGGGGAATCAAAGGCGGGGAATCAGAGCTGGGGAATCAGAGGCAGGGAATCAGAGTTGGGGATTCAGAGGCGGGGAATCAGATATGGGGAAACAGAGGCGGGGAATCAGAGGCGGGCAAACAGAGGCGGGGAATTAGATATGGGGAATCAGAGGTGGGGAATCAGAGGTGGTGAATCAGAGATGGGGAATCACAGGTGGGGAATCAGAGGCAGGGAATAGAACGCGGGGAATCAGAGGCAGGGATTCAGAGCTGGGGAATCAGAGGCGGGGAATCATAGTTGGGAATCAGAGGCGGGGAATCAGATATGGGGAAACAGAGGCGGGGAATCAGATATGGGGAATCGGATGCGGGGAATCAGAGGCGGGGAATCAGAGCTGGGGAATCAGAGGCGGGGAATCAGAGTTGGTGCATCAGAGGTGGGGAATTTGATATGGGGAAACAGAGGCGGGGAATCAGAGGCGGGGAAACAGAGGTGGGGAATCAGATATGGGGAATCAGAGGTGGGGAATCAGAGGCAGGGAATCAGATGTGTGGAATCAGAGATGGGGAATCAGAGGCAGGGAATCAGAATCAGAAGCGGGGAATCAGAGGCCGGGAATCAGAGGCCTGGAATCAGATGCTGGGAATAAGAGGCCGGGAATCAGAGGTGGGGAATCAGAGGCGGGGAATGAGATATGGGGAATCAGAGGCGGGGAATCAGAGGCGGGTAAACAGAGGCGAGGAATCAGATATGGGGAATCAGAGGTGGCGAATCAAAGGCGGTGAATCAGAGATGGGGAATCAGAGGCGGGGAATCAAACACGGGGAATCAGAGGTGGGGAATCAGAGGTTGGGAATCAGAGGCAGGGAATCAGAGGCGGGGAATCAGAGGCGGGGAATCAGAGGCAGGGAATCAGATTTGCGGGATCGGAGATGTGGAATCGGAGGCAGGGAATCAGAGGCCGGGAATCAGATATGGGGAAACAGAGGCGGGGAATCAGAGGCGGGGAAACAGAGGCTGGGAATCAGATATGGGGAATCAGTGGTGGGGAATCAGAGGTTGGGAATCAGAGGCAGGGAATCAGAGGCATGGAATCAGATACAGGGAATCAGATGCGGGGAATCAGAGGCGGGGAATCAGAGCTGGGGAATCAGAGGTGGGGAATCAGAGTTGGGGAATCAGAGGCGGGGACTTAGATATTGGGAAACAGAGGCGGGGAATCAGAGGCGGGGAAACAGAGGCGGGGAATCAGATATGGGGAATCAGAGATGGGGAATCAGAGGCAGGGAATCAGATGTGCGGAATCAGAGATGGGGAATCAAAGGCAGGGAATCAGAATCAGAAGCAGGGAATCAGAGGCCGGGAATCAGAGGCCGGAATCAGATGCCGGGAATAAGAGTCCGGGAATCAGAGGTGGGGAATCAGAGTCCGGGAATCAGAGATGGGGATTCAGAGGCGGGGAAACAGAGGCGGGGAATCAGATATGGGGAATCAGAATTGGCGAATCAAATGCGATGAATCAGAGATGGGGAATCAGAGGCCGGGAATCAGAGGCAGGGAATCAAACACGGGGAATCAGAGGCGGGGAATCAGAGCTGGGGAATCAGAGGCGGCGAATCAGAGTTGGGGAATCAGAGGCGGGGAATCAGAGGCA
This sequence comes from Narcine bancroftii, assembly GCF_036971445.1. Classification (NCBI taxonomy): domain Eukaryota; kingdom Metazoa; phylum Chordata; class Chondrichthyes; order Torpediniformes; family Narcinidae; genus Narcine; species Narcine bancroftii. The sequence goes on from NW_027211933.1 coordinate 46,710, forward strand.
GGGAATCAATATGGGAAATCAGAGGTGGGGAATCAGAGGTTGGGAATCAGAGGCAGGGAATCAGAGGAGAGGAAACAGAGCTGGGGAATCAGAGGCGGTGAATCAGAATTGGGGAATCAGAGATGGGGAATCAGAGATGGTGAATCAGAGGCGGGGAATCAGACGCGGGGAATCAGAGGTGGTGAATCAGAGATGTGGAATCAGAGGCGGGGAATCAGAGGCAGGGAATCAGACGCGGGGAATCAGACGCGGGGAATCATAGCTGGCGAATCAGAGGCGGGGAATCAGAGGTGGGGAATCAGAGGCGGGGAAACAGAGGCGGCAAATCGGATATGGGGAATCAGAGGTGGGGAATCAGAGGTTGTGAATCAGAGATGGGGAATCAGAGCGGGGAATCAGAGGCCGGTAATCAGACGCGGGGAATCAGAGGCGGGGATTCAGAGCTGGGGAATCCGAGGCGGGGAATCAGAGTTGGGGAATCAGAGGCGGGGAATCAGATATGGGGAATCAGAGGCTGGGAATCAGAGGCTGGGAAATAGAGGCGGGGAATCAGATATGGGGAAACAGAGGCGGGGAATCAGAGGCAGGGAAACAGAGGCGGGGAATCAGATATGGGGAATCAAAGGTGGGGAATCAGAGGTTGGGAATCAGAGGCAGGGAATCAGAGGCTGGGAATCAGATGCAGGGAATCAGATGCGGGGAATCAGAGGCGGGGAATCAGAGCTGGGGAATCAGAGGTGGGGAATCAGAGTTGGGGAATCAGAGGCGGGGACTTAGATATGGGGAAACAGAGGCGGGGAATCAGAGGCGGGGAAACAGAGGCGGGGAATCAGATATGGCGAATCAGAGGTGGGGAATCAGAGGCAGGGAATCAGATGTGCAGAATCAGAGATGGGGAATCAGAGGCAGGGAATCAGAATCAGAAGCAGGGAATAAGACGCGGGGAATCAGAGGCGGGGAATCAGAGCTGGGGAATCAGAGGCAGTGAATCGGATGTGCGGAATCAGAGATGGGGAATCAGAGGTGGGGAATCAGAGGCGGTGAATCAGACATGGGTAATCAGAGGCGGGGAATCAGAGGCAGGAAATCAGACACGGGGAATCAGAGGTGGGGAATCAGAGCTGGGAAATTAGAGGCAGGGAATCAGAGTTGGGGATTCAGAGGCGGGTAATCAGATATGGGGAAACAGAGGCGGGGAATCAGAGGCGGGCAAATAGAGGCGGGGAATCAGATATGGGGAAACAGAGGCGGGGAATCAGAGGCGGGGAAACAGAGGCGGGGAATCAGATATGGGGAATCAGAGGTGGGGAATCAGAGTTTGGGAATCAGAGGCAGGGAATCAGAGGCTGGGAATCAGATGCAGGGAATCAGATGCGGGGAATCAGAGGCGGGGAATCAGAGCTGGGGAATCAGAGGTGGGGAATCAAAGTTGGGAAATCAGAGGCGGGGACTTAGATATGGGGAAACAGAGGCGGGGAATCAGAGGCGGGGAAACAGAGGCGGGGAATCAGATATGGGGAATCAGAGGTGGGGAATCAGAGGCAGGGAATTAGATGTGCGGAATCAGAGATGGGGAATCAGAGGCAGGGAATCAGAATCAGAAGCAGCGAATCAGAGGCCGGGAATCAGAGGTGGGGAATCAGAGTCCGGGAATCAGAGTTGGGGAATCAGAGGCGGGGAATGAGATATGGGGAATCAGAGGCGGGAAATCAGAGGCGGGGAAACAGAGGCGAGGAATCAGATATGGGGAATCAGAGGTGGCGAATCGAAGGCGGTGAATCAGAGATGGGGAATCAGAGGCGGGGAATCAGAGGCAGGGAATCAAACACGGGGCATCAGAGGCGGGGAATCAGAGGCGGGGAAACAGAGGCGGGGAATCAGATATGGGGAATCAGAGGTGGGGAATCAGAGGCAGGGAATTAGATGTGCGGAATCAGAGATGGGGAATAAGAGGCGGGGAATCAGAGGCAGGGAATCAAACACGGGGCATCAGAGGCGGGGAATCAGAGGCGGGGAAACAGAGGCGGGGAATCAGATATGGGGAATCAGAGGTGGGGAATCAGAGGCAGGGAATTAGATGTGCGGAATCAGAGGTGGGGAATCAGAGTTGGGGAATCAGAGGCGGGGAATCAGAGATGGGGAATCAGAGGCGGTGAATCAGACATGGGTAATCAGAGGCGGGGAATCAGAGGCAGGAAATCAGACACGGGGAATCAGAGGCGGGGAATCAGAGCTGGGGAATTAGATGCAGGGAATCAGAGTTGGGGATTCTGAGGCGGAGAATCAGATATGGGGAAATAGTGGCGGGGAATCAGAGGCGGGGAAACAGAGGCAGGGAATTAGATATGGGGAATCAGAGGTGGGTAATCAGAGCTGGGGAATCAGAGGTGGGGAATCAGAGTTGGGGAATCAGAGGCGGGGAATCAGAGCTGGGGAATTAGATGCAGGGAATCAGAGTTGGGGAATCAGAGGCGGGGAATCAGAGCTGGGGAATTAGATGCAGGGAATCAGAGATGGGGAATCAAAGGCAGGGAATCAGAATCAGAAGCAGGGAATCAGAGGCCGGGAATCAGAGGCCGGAATCAGATGCCGGGAATAAGAGGCCGGGAATCAGAGGTGGGGAATCAGAGTCCGGGAATCAGAGATGGGGATTCAGAGGCGGGGAATGAGATATGGGGAATCAGAGGCGGGGAATCAGAGGCGGGGAAACAGAGGCGGGGAATCAGATATGGGGAATCAGAATTGGCGAATCAAAGGCGATGAATCAGAGATGGGGAATCAGAGGCCGGGAATCAGAGGCAGGGAATCAAACACGGGGAATCAGAGGCGGGGAATCAGAGCTGGGGAATCAGAGGCGGGGAATCAGAGTTGGGGAATCAGAGGCGGGGAATCAGAGGCAGGGAATCAATATGGGAAATCAGAGGTGGGGAATCAGAGGTTGGGAATCAGAGGCAGGGAATCAGAGGAGAGGAAACAGAGCTGGGGAATCAGAGGCGGTGAATCTGAATTGGGGAATCAGAGATGGGGAATCAGAGATGGTGAATCAGAGGCGGGGAATCAGACGCGGGGAATCAGAGGTGGTGAATCAGAGATGTGGAATCAGAGGCGGGGAATCAGAGGCAGGGAATCAGACGCGGGGAATCAGACGCGGGGAATCATAGCTGGCGAATCAGAGGCGGGGAATCAGAGGTGGGGAATCAGAGGCGGGGAAACAGAGGCGGCAAATCAGATATGGGGAATCAGAGGTGGGGAATCAGAGGTTGTGAATCAGAGATGGGGAATCAGAGCGGGGAATCAGAGGCCGGTAATCAGACGCGGGGAATCAGAGGCGGGGATTCAGAGCTGGGGAATCCGAGGCGGGGAATCAGAGTTGGGGAATCAGAGGCGGGGAATCAGATATGGGGAATCAGAGGCTGGGAATCAGAGGCTGGGAAATAGAGGCGGGGAATCAGATATGGGGAAACAGAGGCGGGGAATCAGAGGCAGGGAAACAGAGGCGGGGAATCAGATATGGGGAATCAAAGGTGGGGAATCAGAGGTTGGGAATCAGAGGCAGGGAATCAGAGGCTGGGAATCAGATGCAGGGAATCAGATGCGGGGAATCAGAGGCGGGGAATCAGAGCTGGGGAATCAGAGGTGGGGAATCAGAGTTGGGGAATCAGAGGCGGGGACTTAGATATGGGGAAACAGAGGCGGGGAATCAGAGGCGGGGAAACAGAGGCGGGGAATCAGATATGGCGAATCAGAGGTGGGGAATCAGAGGCAGGGAATCAGATGTGCAGAATCAGAGATGGGGAATCAGAGGCAGGGAATCAGAATCAGAAGCAGGGAATAAGACGCGGGGAATCAGAGGCGGGGAATCAGAGCTGGGGAATCAGAGGCAGTGAATCGGATGTGCGGAATCAGAGATGGGGAATCAGAGGTGGGGAATCAGAGGCGGTGAATCAGACATGGGTAATCAGAGGCGGGGAATCAGAGGCAGGAAATCAGACACGGGGAATCAGAGGCGGGGAATCAGAGCTGGGAAATTAGAGGCAGGGAATCAGAGTTGGGGATTCAGAGGCGGGTAATCAGATATGGGGAAACAGAGGCGGGGAATCAGAGGCGGGCAAATAGAGGCGGGGAATCAGATATGGGGAAACAGAGGCGGGGAATCAGAGGCGGGGAAACAGAGGCGGGGAATCAGATATGGGGAATCAGAGGTGGGGAATCAGAGTTTGGGAATCAGAGGCAGGGAATCAGAGGCTGGGAATCAGATGCAGGGAATCAGATGCGGGGAATCAGAGGCGGGGAATCAGAGCTGGGGAATCAGAGGTGGGGAATCAAAGTTGGGGAATCAGATGCGGGGACTTAGATATGGGGAAACAGAGGCGGGGAATCAGAGGCGGGGAAACAGAGGCGGGGAATCAGATATGGGGAATCAGAGGTGGGGAATCAGAGGCAGGGAATTAGATGTGCGGAATCAGAGATGGGGAATCAGAGGCAGGGAATCAGAATCAGAAGCAGCGAATCAGAGGCCGGGAATCAGAGGTGGGGAATCAGAGTCCGGGAATCAGAGTTGGGGAATCAGAGGCGGGGAATGAGATATGGGGAATCAGAGGCGGGAAATCAGAGGCGGGGAAACAGAGGCGAGGAATCAGATATGGGGAATCAGAGGTGGCGAATCAAAGGCGGTGAATCAGAGATGGGGAATCAGAGGCGGGGAATCAGAGGCAGGGAATCAAACACGGGGCATCAGAGGCGGGAAATCAGAGGCGGGGAAACAGAGGCGGGGAATCAGATATGGGGAATCAGAGGTGGGGAATCAGAGGCAGGGAATTAGATGTGCGGAATCAGAGATGGGGAATCAGAGGCAGGGAATCAGAATCAGAAGCAGCGAATCAGAGGCCGTGAATCAGAGGTGGGGAATCAGAGTCCGGGAATCAGAGTTGGGGAATCAGAGGCGGGGAATTAGATATGGGGAATCAGAGGTGGGAAATCAGAGGCGGGGAAACAGAGGCGAGGAATCAGATATGGGGAATCAGAGGTGGCGAATCAAAGGCGGTGAATCAGAGATGGGGAATCAGAGGCGGGGAATCAGAGGCAGGGAATCAAACACGGGGCATCAGATGCGGGGAATCAGAGGCGGGGAAACAGAGGCGGGGAATCAGATATGGGGAATCAGAGGTGGGGAATCAGAGGCAGGGAATTAGATGTGCGGAATCAGAGATGGGGAATCAGAGGCGGGGAATCAGAGGCAGGGAATCAAACACGGGGCATCAGAGGCGGGGAATCAGAGGCGGGGAAACAGAGGCGGGGAATCAGATATGGAGAATCAGAGGTGGGGAATCAGAGGCAGGGAATTAGATGTGCGGAATCAGAGGTGGGGAATCAGAGTTGGGGAATCAGAGGCGGGGAATCAGAGATGGGGAATCAGAGGCGGTGAATCAGACATGGGTAATCAGAGGCGGGGAATCAGAGGCAGGAAATCAGACACGGGGAATCAGAGGCGGGGAATCAGAGCTGGGGAATTAGATGCAGGGAATCAGAGTTGGGGATTCTGAGGCGGAGAATCAGATATGGGGAAATAGTGGCGGGGAATCAGAGGCGGGGAAACAGAGGCAGGGAATTAGATATGGGGAATCAGAGGTGGGTAATCAGAGCTGGGGAATCAGAGGTGGGGAATCAGAGTTTGGGAATCAGAGGCGGGGAATCAGAGCTGGGGAATTAGATGCAGGGAATCAGAGTTGGGGAATCAGAGGCGGGGAATCAGAGCTGGGGAATTAGATGCAGGGAAGCAGAGATGGGGAATCAAAGGCAGGGAATCAGAATCAGAAGCAGGGAATCAGAGGCCGGGAATCAGAGGCCGGAATCAGATGCCGGGAATAAGAGGCCGGGAATCAGAGGTGGGGAATCAGAGTCCGGGAATCAGAGATGGGGATTCAGAGGCGGGGAATGAGATATGGGGAATCAGAGGCGGGGAATCAGAGGCGGGGAAACAGAGGCGGGGAATCAGATATGGGGAATCAGAATTGGCGAATCAAAGGCGATGAATCAGAGATGGGGAATCAGAGGCCGGGAATCAGAGGCAGGGAATCAAACACGGGGAATCAGAGGCGGGGAATCAGAGCTGGGGAATCAGAGGCGGGGAATCAGAGTTGGGGAATCAGAGGCGGGGAATCAGAGGCAGGGAATCAATATGGGAAATCAGAGGTGGGGAATCAGAGGTTGGGAATCAGAGGCAGGGAATCAGAGGCGAGGAAACAGAGCTGGGGAATCAGAGGCGGTGAATCAGAATTGGGGAATCAGAGATGGGGAATCAGAGATGGTGAATCAGAGGCGGGGAATCAGACGCGGGGAATCAGAGGTGGTGAATCAGAGATGTGGAATCAGAGGCGGGGAATCAGAGGCAGGGAATCAGACGCGGGGAATCAGACGCGGGGAATCATAGCTGGCGAATCAGAGGCGGGGAATCAGAGGTGGGGAATCAGAGGCGGGGAAACAGAGGCGGCAAACCAGATATGGGGAATCAGAGGTGGGGAATCAGAGGTTGTGAATCAGAGATGGGGAATCAGAGCGGGGAATCAGAGGCCGGTAATCAGACGCGGGGAATCAGAGGCGGGGATTCAGAGCTGGGGAATCCGAGGCGGGGAATCAGAGTTGGGGAATCAGAGGCGGGGAATCAGATATGGGGAATCAGAGGCTGGGAATCAGAGGCTGGGAAATAGAGGCGGGGAATCAGATATGGGGAAACAGAGGCGGGGAATCAGAGGCAGGGAAACAGAGGCGGGGAATCAGATATGGGGAATCAAAGGTGGGGAATCAGAGGTTGGGAATCAGAGGCAGGGAATCAGATGTGCAGAATCAGAGATGGGGAATCAGAGGCAGGGAATCAGAATCAGAAGCAGGGAATAAGACGCGGGGAATCAGAGGCGAGGAATCAGAGCTGGGGAATCAGAGGCAGTGAATCGGATGTGCGGAATCAGAGATGGGGAATCAGAGGTGGGGAATCAGAGGCGGTGAATCAGACATGGGTAATCAGAGGCGGGGAATCAGAGGCAGGAAATCAGACACGGGGAATCAGAGGCGGGGAATCAGAGCTGGGAAATTAGAGGCAGGGAATCAGAGTTGGGGATTCAGAGGCGGGTAATCAGATATGGGGAAACAGAGGCGGGGAATCAGAGGCGGGCAAATAGAGTCGGGGAATCAGATATGGGGAAACAGAGGCGGGGAATCAGAGGCGGGGAAACAGAGGCGGGGAATCAGATATGGGGAATCAGAGGTGGGGAATCAGAGTTTGGGAATCAGAGGCAGGGAATCAGAGGCTGGGAATCAGATGCAGGGAATCAGATGCGGGGAATCAGAGGCGGGGAATCAGAGCTGGGGAATCAGAGGTGGGGAATCAAAGTTGGGGAATCAGAGGCGGGGACTTAGATATGGGGAAACAGAGGCGGGGAATCAGAGGCGGGGAAACAGAGGCGGGGAATCAGATATGGGAATCAGAGGTGGGGAATCAGAGGCAGGGAATTAGATGTGCGGAATCAGAGATGGGGAATCAGAGGCAGGGAATCAGAATCAGAAGAAGCGAATCAGAGGCCGGGAATCAGAGGTGGGGAATCAGAGTCCGGGAATCAGAGTTGGGGAATCAGAGGCAGGGAATGAGATATGGGGAATCAGAGGCGGGAAATCAGAGGCGGGGAAACAGAGGCGAGGAATAAGATATGGGGAATCAGAGGTGGCGAATCAAAGGCGGTGAATCAGAGGCAGGGAATCAAACACGGGGCATCAGAGGCGGGGAATCAGAGGCGGGGAAACAGAGGCGGGGAATCAGATATGGGGAATCAGAGGTGGGGAATCAGAGGCAGGGAATTAGATGTGCGGAATCAGAGATGGGGAATCAGAGGCGGGGAATCAGAGGCAGGGAATCAAACACGGGGCATCAGAGGTGGGGAATCAGAGGCGGGGAAACAGAGGCGGGGAATCAGATATGGGGAATCAGAGGTGGGGAATCAGAGGCAGGGAATTAGATGTGCGGAATCAGAGGTGGGGAATCAGAGTTGGGGAATCAGAGGCGGGGAATCAGAGATGGGGAATCAGAGGCGGTGAATCAGACATGGGTAATCAGAGGCGGGGAATCAGAGGCAGGAAATCAGACACGGGGAATCAGAGGCGGGGAATCAGAGCTGGGGAATTAGATGCAGGGAATCAGAGTTGGGGATTCTGAGGCGGAGAATCAGATATGGGGAAATAGTGGCGGGGAATCAGAGGCGGGGAAACAGAGGCAGGGAATTAGATATGGGGAATCAGAGGTGGGTAATCAGAGCTGGGGAATCAGAGGTGGGGAATCAGAGTTGGGGAATCAGAGGCGGGGAATCAGAGCTGGGGAATTAGATGCAGGGAATCAGAGTTGGGGATTCAGAGGCGGGGAATCAGATATGGGGAAACAGTGGCGGGGAATCAGAGGCGGAGAAACAGAGGCGGGGAATCAGATATGGGGAATCAGAGGTGGGTAATCAGAGCTGGGGAATCAGAGGTGGGGAATCAGAGGCGGGGACTTAGATATGGGGAAACAGAGGCGGGGAATCAGAGGCGGGGAAACAGAGGCGGGGAATCAGATATGGGGAATCAGAGGTGGGGAATCAGAGGCAGGGAATTAGATGTGCGGAATCAGAAATGGGGAATCAGAGGCAGGGAATCAGAATCAGAAGCAGGGAATCAGAGGCCGGGAATCAGAGGCCGGAATCTGATGCCGGGAATAAGAGGCCGGGAATCAGAGGTGGGGAATCAGAGTCCGGGAATCAGAGATGGGGAATCAGAGGCGGGGAATGAGATATGGGGAATCAGAGGCGGGGAATCAGAGGCGGGGAAACAGAGGCGAGGAATCAGATATGGGGAATCAGAGGTGGCGAATCAAAGGTGGTGAATCAGAGATGGAGAATTAGAGGCGGGGAATCAGAGGCAGGGAATCAAACACGGGGAATCAGAGTTGGGAAATCAGAGGCGGGGAATCAGAGCTGGGGAATCAGAGGTGGGGAATCAGAGTCGGGGAATCAGAGGCAGGGAATCGGATGTGCGGAATCAGAGATGGGGAATCAGAGGTGGGGAATCAGAGGCGGTGAATCTGAGATGAGGAATCAGAGGCGGGAAATCAGAGGCAGGATATCAGACACGGGGATTCAGAGGCTGGGAATCAGACGGGGGGAATCAAAGGCGGGGAATCAGAGCTGGGGAATCAGAGGCAGGGAATCAGAGTTGGGGATTCAGAGGCGGGGAATCAGATATGGGGAAACAGAGGCGGGGAATCAGAGGCGGGCAAACAGAGGTGGGGAATTAGATATGGGGAATCAGAGGTGGGGAATCAGAGGTGGTGAATCAGAGTTGGGGAATCAGAGGCGGGGAATCAGAGCTGGGGAATCAGAGGTGGGGAATCATAGTTGGGAATCAGAGGTGGGGAATCAGATATGGGGAAACATAGGCGGGGAATCAGATATGGGGAATCGGATGCGGGGAATCAGAGGCGGGGAATCAGAGCTGGGGAATCAGAGGCGGTGAATCAGAGTTGGTGCATCAGAGGTGGGGAATTAGATATGGGGAAACAGAGGCGGGGAATCAGAGGCGGGGAAACAGAGGTGGGGAATCAGATATGGGGTATCAGAGGTGGGGAATCAGAGGCAGCGAATCAGATGTGCGGAATCAGAGATGGGGAATCAGAGGCAGGGAATCAGAATCAGAAGCGGGGAATCAGAGGCCGGGAATCAGAGGCCTGGAATCAGATGCTGGGAATAAGAGGCGGGGAATCAGAGGTGGGGAATCAGAGGCGGGGAATGAGATATGGGGAATCAGAGGCGGGGAATCAGAGGCGGGTAAACAGAGGCGAGGAATCAGATATGGGGAATCAGAGGTGGCGAATCAAAGGCGGTGAATCAGAGATGGGGAATCAGAGGCGGGGAATCAAACACGGGGAATCAGAGGTGGGGAATCAAAGGTTGGGAATCAGAGGCAGGGAATCAGAGGCGGGGAATCAGAGGCGGGGAATCAGAGGCAGGGAATCAGATTTGCGGGATCGGAGATGTGGAATCAGAGGCAGGGAATCAGAGGCGGGGAATCAGAGGCGGGGAATCAGAGGCCGGGAATCAGATATGGGGAAACAGAGGCTGGGAATCAGATATGGGGAATCAGTGGTGGGGAATCAGAGGTTGAAAATCAGAGGCAGGGAATCAGAGGCATGGAATCAGATGCAGGGAATCAGATGCGGGGATTCAGAGGCGGGAAATCAGAGCTGGGGAATCAGAGGCGGGGACTTAGATATTGGGAAACAGAGGCGGGGAATCAGAGGCGGGGAAACAGAGGCGGGGAATCAGATATGGTGAATCAGAGATGGGGAATCAGAGGCAGGGAATCAGATGTGCGGAATCAGAGATGGGGAATCAAAGGCAGGGAATCAGAATCAGAAGCAGGGAATCAGAGGCCGGGAATCAGAGGCCGGAATCATATGCCGGGAATAAGAGGCCGGGAATCAGAGGTGGGGAATCAGAGTCCGGGAATCAGAGATGGGGATTCAGAGGCGGGGAATGAGATATGGGGAATCAGAGGCGGGGAATCAGAGGCGGGAAAACAGAGGCGGGGAATCAGATATGGGGAGTCAGAGGTGGCGAATCAAAGGCGATGAATCAGAGATGGGGAATCAGAGGCCGGGAATCAGAGGCAGGGAATCAAACACGGGGAATCAGAGGCGGGGAATCAGAGCTGGGGAATCAGAGGCGGGGAATCAGAGTTGGGGAATCAGAGGCGGGGAATCAGAGGCAGGGAATCAATATGGGAAATCAGAGGTGGGGAATCAGAGGTTGGGAATCAGAGGCAGGGAATCAGAGGCGAGGAAACAGAGCTGGGGAATCAGAGGCGGTGAATCAGAATTGGGGAATCAGAGATGGGGAATCAGAGATGGTGAATCAGAGGCGGGGAATCAGACGCGGGGAATCAGAGGTGGTGAATCAGAGATGTGGTATCAGAGGCGGGGAATCAGAGGCAGGGAATCAGACGCGGGGAATCAGACGCGGGGAATCATAGCTGGCGAATCAGAGGCAGGGAATCAGAGGTGGTGAATCAGAGGCGGGGAAACAGAGGCGGCAAATCAGATATGGGGAACCAGAGGTGGGGAATCAGAGGTTGTGAATCAGAGATGGGGAATCAGAGCGGGGAATCAGAGGCAGGTAATCAGACGCGGGGAATCAGAGGCGGGGATTCAGAGCTGGGGAATCCGAGGCGGGGAATCAGAGTTGGGGAATCAGAGGCGGGGAATCAGATATGGGGAATCAGAGGCTGGGAATCAGAGGCTAGGAAATAGAGGCGGGGAAAGAGATATGGGGAAACAGAGGCGGGGAATCAGAGGCGGGGAAACAGAGGCGGGGAATCAGATATGGGGAATCAGAGGTGGGGAATCAGAGGTTGGGAATCAGACGCAGGGAATCAGAGGCTGGGAATCATATGCAGGGAATCAGATATGGGGAATCAGAGGTGGGGAATCAGAGGCAGGGAATTAGATGTGCGGAATCAGAGATGGGGAATCAGAGGCGGGGAATCAGAGGCAGGGAATCAAACACGGGGCATCAGAGGCGGGGAATCAGAGGCGGGGAAACAGAGGCGGGGAATCAGATATGGGGAATCAGAGGTGGGGAATCAGAGGCAGGGAATTAGATGTGCGGAATCAGAGGTGGGGAATCAGAGTTGGGGAATCAGAGGCGGGGAATCAGAGATGGGGAATCAGAGGCGGTGAATCAGACATGGGTAATCAGAGGCGGGGAATCAGAGGCAGGAAATCAGACACGGGGAATCAGAGGCGGGGAATCAGAGCTGGGGAATTAGATGCAGGGAATCAGAGTTGGGGATTCTGAGGCGGAGAATCAGATATGGGGAAATAGTGGCGGGGAATCAGAGGCGGGGAAACAGAGGCAGGGAATTAGATATGGGGAATCAGAGGTGGGTAATCAGAGCTGGGGAATCAGAGGTGGGGAATCAGAGTTGGGGAATCAGAGGCGGGGAATCAGAGCTGGGGAATTAGATGCAGGGAATCAGAGTTGGGGATTCAGAGGCGGGGAATCAGATATGGGGAAACAGTGGCGGGGAATCAGAGGCGGAGAAACAGAGGCGGGGAATCAGATATGGGAAATCAGAGGTGGGTAATCAGAGCTGGGGAATCAGAGGTGGGGAATCAGAGGCGGGGACTTAGATATGGGGAAACAGAGGCGGGGAATCAGAGGCGGGGAAACAGAGGCGGGGAATCAGATATGGGGAATCAGAGGTGGGGAATCAGAGGCAGGGAATTAGATGTGCGGAATCAGAAATGGGGAATCAGAGGCAGGGAATCAGAATCAGAAGCAGGGAATCAGAGGCCGGGAATCAGAGGCCGGAATCTGATGCCGGGAATAAGAGGCCGGGAATCAGAGGTGGGGAATCAGAGTCCGGGAATCAGAGATGGGGAATCAGAGGCGGGGAATGAGATATGGGGAATCAGAGGCGGGGAATCAGAGGCGGGGAAACAGAGGCGAGGAATCAGATATGGGGAATCAGAGGTGGCGAATCAAAGGTGGTGAATCAGAGATGGAGAATTAGAGGCGGGGAATCAGAGGCAGGGAATCAAACACGGGGAATCAGAGTTGGGGAATCAGAGGCGGGGAATCAGAGCTGGGGAATCAGAGGTGGGGAATCAGAGTCGGGGAATCAGAGGCAGGGAATCGGATGTGCAGAATCAGAGATGGGGAATCAGAGGTGGGGAATCAGAGGCGGTGAATCTGAGATGAGGAATCAGAGGCGGGAAATCAGAGGCAGGATATCAGACACGGGGATTCAGAGGCTGGGAATCAGACGGGGGGAATCAAAGGCGGGGAATCAGAGCTGGGGAATCAGAGGCAGGGAATCAGAGTTGGGGATTCAGAGGCGGGGAATCAGATATGGGGAAACAGAGGCGGGGAATCAGAGGCGGGCAAACAGAGGTGGGGAATTAGATATGGGGAATCAGAGGTGGGGAATCAGAGGTGGTGAATCAGAGTTGGGGAATCAGAGGCGGGGAATCAGAGCTGGGGAATCAGAGGTGGGGAATCATAGTTGGGAATCAGAGGTGGGGAATCAGATATGGGGAAACAGAGGCGGGGAATCAGATATGGGGAATCGGATGCGGGGAATCAGAGGCGGGGAATCAGAGCTGGGGAATCAGAGGCGGTGAATCAGAGTTGGTGCATCAGAGGTGGGGAATTAGATATGGCGAAACAGAGGCGGGGAATCAGAGGCGGGGAAACAGAGGTGGGGAATCAGATATGGGGTATCAGAGGTGGGGAATCAGAGGCAGCGAATCAGATGTGCGGAATCAGAGATGGGGAATCAGAGGCAGGGAATCAGAATCAGAAGCGGGGAATCAGAGGCCGGGAATCAGAGGCCTGGAATCAGATGCTGGGAATAAGAGGCGGGGAATCAGAGGTGGGGAATCAGAGGCGGGGAATGAGATATGGGGAATCAGAGGCGGGGAATCAGAGGCGGGTAAACAGAGGCGAGGAATCAGATATGGGGAATCAGAGGTGGCGAATCAAAGGCGGTGAATCAGAGATGGGGAATCAGAGGCGGGGAATCAAACACGGGGAATCAGAGGTGGGGAATCAAAGGTTGGGAATCAGAGGCAGGGAATCAGAGGCGGGGAATCAGAGGCGGGGAATCAGAGGCAGGGAATCAGATTTGCGGGATCGGAGATGTGGAATCAGAGGCAGGGAATCAGAGGCGGGGAATCAGAGGCGGGGAATCAGAGGCCGGGAATCAGATATGGGGAAACAGAGGCTGGGAATCAGATATGGGGAATCAGTGGTGGGGAATCAGAGGTTGAAAATCAGAGGCAGGGAATCAGAGGCATGGAATCAGATGCAGGGAATCAGATGCGGGGATTCAGAGGCGGGAAATCAGAGCTGGGGAATCAGAGGCGGGGACTTAGATATTGGGAAACAGAGGCGGGGAATCAGAGGCGGGGAAACAGAGGCGGGGAATCAGATATGGGGAATCAGAGATGGGGAATCAGAGGCAGGGAATCAGATGTGCGGAATCAGAGATGGGGAATCAAAGGCAGGGAATCAGAATCAGAAGCAGGGAATCAGAGGCCGGGAATCAGAGGCCGGAATCATATGCCGGGAATAAGAGGCCGGGAATCAGAGGTGGGGAATCAGAGTCCGGGAATCAGAGATGGGGATTCAGAGGCGGGGAATGAGATATGGGGAATCAGAGGCGGGGAATCAGAGGCGGGGAAACAGAGGCGGGGAATCAGATATGGGGAGTCAGAGGTGGCGAATCAAAGGCGATGAATCAGAGATGGGGAATCAGAGGCCGGGAATCAGAGGCAGGGAATCAAACACGGGGAATCAGAGGCGGGGAATCAGAGCTGGGGAATCAGAGGCGGGGAATCAGAGTTGGGGAATCAGAGGCGGGGAATCAGAGGCAGGGAATCAATATGGGAAATCAGAGGTGGGGAATCAGAGGTTGGGAATCAGAGGCAGGGAATCAGAGGCGAGGAAACAGAGCTGGGGAATCAGAGGCGGTGAATCAGAATTGGGGAATCAGAGATGGGGAATCAGAGATGGTGAATCAGAGGCGGGGAATCAGACGCGGGGAATCAGAGGTGGTGAATCAGAGATGTGGTATCAGAGGCGGGGAATCAGAGGCAGGGAATCAGACGCGGGGAATCAGACGCGGGGAATCATAGCTGGCGAATCAGAGGCGGGGAATCAGAGGTGGTGAATCAGAGGCGGGGAAACAGAGGCGGCAAATCAGATATGGGGAACCAGAGGTGGGGAATCAGAGGTTGTGAATCAGAGATGGGGAATCAGAGCGGGGAATCAGAGGCAGGTAATCAGACGCGGGGAATCAGAGGCGGGGATTCAGAGCTGGGGAATCCGAGGCGGGGAATCAGAGTTGGGGAATCAGAGGCGGGGAATCAGATATGGGGAATCAGAGGCTGGGAATCAGAGGCTAGGAAATAGAGGCGGGGAAAGAGATATGGGGAAACAGAGGCGGGGAATCAGAGGCGGGGAAACAGAGGCGGGGAATCAGATATGGGGAATCAGAGGTGGGGAATCAGAGGTTGGGAATCAGAGGCAGGGAATCAGAGGCTGGGAATCATATGCAGGGAATCAGATGCGGGGAATCAGAGGCGGGGAATCAGAGCTGGGGAATCAGAGGTGGGGAATCAGAGTTGGGGAATCAGAGGCGGGGACTTAGATATGGGGAAACAGAGTCGGGGAATCAGAGGCGGGGAAACAGAGGCGGGGAATCAGATATGGCGCATCAGAGGTGGGGAATCAGAGGCAGGGAATCAGATGTGCAGAATCAGAGATGGGGAATCAGAGGCAGGGAATCAGAATCAGAAGCAGGGAATAAGACGCGGGGAATCAGAGGCGGGGAATCAGAGCTGGGGAATCAGAGGCAGTGAATCGGATGTGCGGAATCAGAGATGGGGAATCAGAGGTGGGGAATCAGAGGCGGTGAAGCAGACATGGGTAATCAGAGGCGGGGAATCAGAGGCAGGAAATCAGACACGGGGAATCAGAGGCGGGGAATCAGAGCTGGGAAATTAGAGGCAGGGAATCAGAGTTGGGGATTCAGAGGCGGGTAATCAGATATGGGGAAACAGAGGCGGGGAATGAGAGGCGTGCAAATAGAGGCGGGGAATCAGATATGGGGAAACAGAGGCGGGGAATCAGAGGCGGGGAAACAGAGGCGGGGAATCAGATATGGGGAATCAGAGGTGGGGAATCAGAGTTTGGGAATCAGAGGCAGGGAATCAGAGGCTGGGAATCAGATGCAGGGAATCAGATGCGGGGAATCAGAGGCGGGGAATCAGAGCTGGGGAATCAGAGGTGGGGAATCAAAGTTGGGTAATCAGAGGCGGGGACTTAGATATGGGGAAACAGAGGCGGGGAATCAGAGGCGGGGAAACAGAGGCGGGGAATCAGATATGGGGAATCAGAGGTGGGGAATCAGAGGCAGGGAATTAGATGTGCGGAATCATAGATGGGGAATCAGAGGCAGGGAATCAGAATCAGAAGCAGCGAATCAGAGGCCGGGAATCAGAGGTGGGGAATCAGAGTCCGGGAATCAGAGATGGGGAATCAGAGGCGGGGAATGAGATATGGGGAATCAGAGGCGGGAAATCAGAGGCGGGGAAACAGAGGCGAGGAATCAGATATGGGGAATCAGAGGTGGCGAATCAAAGGCGGTGAATCAGAGATGGGGAATCAGAGGCGGGGAATCAGAGGCAGGGAATCAAACACGGGGAATCAGAGGCGGGGAATCAGAGCTGGGGAATCAGAGATGGGGAATCAGAGTTGGGGAATCAGAGGCGGGGAATCAGAGATGGGGAATCAGAGGCTGGGAGTCGGATGTGCGGAATCAGAGATGGGGAATCAGAGGTGGGGAATCAGAGGCGGTGAATCAGACATGGGTAATCAGAGGCGGGGAATCAGAGGCAGGAAATCAGACACGGGGAATCAGAGGCGGGGAATCAGAGCTGGGGAATTAGATGCAGGAAATCAGAGTTGGGGATTCTGAGGCGGAGAATCAGATATGGGGAAATAGTGGCGGGGAATCAGAGGCGGGGAAACAGAGGCAGGGAATTAGATATGGGGAATCAGAGGTGGGTAATCAGAGCTGGGGAATCAGAGGTGGGGAATCAGAGTTGGGGAATCAGAGGCGGGGAATTAGTTATGGGGAAACAGAGGCGGGGAATCAGAGGCGGGGAATCAGAGTTGTGGAATCAGAGGCGGGGAATCAGAGCTGGGGAATCAGAGGTGGGGAATCAGAGTCGGGGAATCAGAGGCAGGGAATCGGATGTGCGGAATCAGAGATGGGGAATCAGAGGTGGGGAATCAGAGGCGGTGAATCTGAGATGGGGAATCAGAGGCGGGGAATCAGAGGCAGGATATCAGACACGGGGATTCAGAGGCTGGGAATCAGACGGGGGGAATCAAAGGCGGGGAATCAGAGCTGGGGAATCAGAGGCAGGGAATCAGAGTTGGGGATTCAGTGGCGGGGAATCAGATATGGGGAAACAGAGGCGGGGAATCAGAGGCGGGCATACAGAGGCGGGGAATTAGATATGGCGAATCAGAGGTGGGGAATCAGAGGTGGTGAATCAGAGATGGGGAATCACAGGCGGGGAATCAGAGGCAGGGAATAGAACGCGGGGAATCAGAGGCAGGGAATCAGAGCTGGGGAATCAGAGGCGGGGAATCATAGTTGGGAATCAGAGGCGGGGAATCAGATATGGGGAAACAGAGGCGGGGAATCAGAGGCGGGGAAACAGAGGCGGGGAATCAGATATGGGGAATCGGATGCAGGGAATCAGAGGCGGGGAATCAGAGCTGGGGAATCAGAGGCGGGGAATCAGAGTTGGTGCATCAGAGGTGGGGAATTAGATATGGGGAAACAGAGGCGGGGAATCAGAGGCGGGGAAACAGAGGCGGGGAATCAGATATGGGGAATCAGAGGTGGGGAATCAGAGTCAGGGAATCAGATGTGCGGAATCAGAGATGGGGAATCAGAATCAGAAGCGGGGAATCAGAGGCCGGGAATCAGAGGCCTGGAATCAGATGCTGGTTATAAGAGGCCGGGTATCAGAGGTGGGTAATCAGAGTCCGGGAATCAGAGATGGGGATTCAGAGGCGGGGAATCAGATATGGGGAATCAGAGGTGGGGAATCAGAGGCAGGGAATCAGATGTGCAGAATCAGAGTTGGGGAATCAGAGGCAGGGAATCAGAATCAGAAGCAGGGAATAAGACGCGGGGAATCAGAGGCGGGGAATCAGAGCTGGGGAATCAGAGGCAGTGAATCGGATGTGCGGAATCAGAGATGGGGAATCAGAGGTGGGGAATCAGAGGCGGTGAATCAGACATGGGTAATCAGAGGCGGGGAATCAGAGGCAGGAAATCAGACACGGGGAATCAGAGGCGGGGAATCAGAGCTGGGAAATTAGAGGCAGGGAATCAGAGTTGGGGATTCAGAGGCGGGTAATCAGATATGGGGAAACAGAGGCGGGGAATCAGAGGCGGGCAAATAGAGGCGGGGAATCAGATATGGGGAAACAGAGGCGGGGAATCAGAGGCGGGGAATCAGAGGTGGGGAATCAGAGGTTGGGAATCAGAGGCAGGGAATCAGAGGCTGGGAATCAGATGCAGGGAATCAGATGTTGGGAATCAGAGGCGGGGAATCAGAGCTGGGGAATCAGAGGTGGGGAATCAAAGTTGGGGAATCAGAGGCGGGGACTTAGATATGGGGAAACAGAGGCGGGGAATCAGAGGCGGGGAAACAGAGGCGGGGAATCAGATATGGGGAATCAGAGGTGGGGAATCAGAGGCAGGGAATTAGATGTGCGGAATCAGAGATGGGGAATCAGAGGCAGGGAATCAGAATCAGAAGCAGGGAATCAGAGGCCGGGAATCAGAGGTGGGGAATCAGAGTCCGGGAATCAGAGATGGGGAATCAGAGGCTGGGAATGAGATATGGGGAATCAAAGGCGCGGAATCAGAGGCGGGTAAACAGAGGCGAGGAATCAGATATGGGGAATCAGAGGTGGCGAATCAAAGGCGGTGAATCAGAGATGGGGAATCAGAGGCGGGGAATCAGAGGCAGGGAATCAAACACGGGGAATCAGAGGCGGGGAATCAGAGCTGGGGAATCGGAGGTGGGGAATCAGAGTTGGGGAATCAGAGGCGGGGAATCAGGGATGGGGAATCAGAGGCTGGGAATCGGATGTGCGGAATCAGAGATGGGGAATCAGAGGTGGGGAATCAGAGGCGGTGAATCAGACATGGGTAATCAGAGGCAGGGAATCAGAGGCAGGAAATCAGACACGGGGAATCAGAGGCGGGGAATCAGAGCTGGGGAATTAGATGCAGGGAATCAGAGTTGGGGATTCAGAGGCGGGGAATCAGATATGGGGAAACAGTGGCGGGGAATCAGAGGCGGGGAAACAGAGGCGGGGAATCAGATATGGGGAATCAGAGGTGGGTAATCAGAGCTGGGGAGTCAGAGGTGGGGAATCAGAGTTGGGGAATCAGAGGCGGGGACTTAGATATGGGTTAACAGAGGCAGGGAATCAGAGGCGGGGAAACAGAGGCGGGGAATCAGATATGGGGAATCAGAGGTGGGGAATCGGAGGCGGGGAATGAGATATGGGGAATCAGAGGCGGGGAATCAGAGGCGGGGAAACAGAGGCGAGGAATCAGATATGGGGAATCAGAGGTGGCGAATCAAAGGTGGTGAATCAGAGATGGAGAATTAGAGGCGGGGAATCAGAGGCAGGGAATCAAACACGGGGAATCAGAGTTGGGAAATCAGAGGCGGGGAATCAGAGCTGGGGAATCAGAGGTGGGGAATCAGAGTCGGGGAATCAGAGGCAGGGAATCGGATGTGCGGAATCAGAGATGGGGAATCAGAGGTGGGGAATCAGAGGCGGTGAATCTGAGATGAGGAATCAGAGGCGGGAAATCAGAGGCAGGATATCAGACACGGGGATTCAGAGGCTGGGAATCAGACGGGGGGAATCAAAGGCGGGGAATCAGAGCTGGGGAATCAGAGGCAGGGAATCAGAGTTGGGGATTCAGAGGCGGGGAATCAGATATGGGGAAACAGAGGCGGGGAATCAGAGGCGGGCAAACAGAGGTGGGGAATTAGATATGGGGAATCAGAGGTGGGGAATCAGAGGTGGTGAATCAGAGTTGGGGAATCAGAGGCGGGGAATCAGAGCTGGGGAATCAGAGGTGGGGAATCATAGTTGGGAATCAGAGGTGGGGAATCAGATATGGGGAAACATAGGCGGGGAATCAGATATGGGGAATCGGATGCGGGGAATCAGAGGCGGGGAATCAGAGCTGGGGAATCAGAGGCGGTGAATCAGAGTTGGTGCATCAGAGGTGGGGAATTAGATATGGGGAAACAGAGGCGGGGAATCAGAGGCGGGGAAACAGAGGTGGGGAATCAGATATGGGGTATCAGAGGTGGGGAATCAGAGGCAGCGAATCAGATGTGCGGAATCAGAGATGGGGAATCAGAGGCAGGGAATCAGAATCAGAAGCGGGGAATCAGAGGCCGGGAATCAGAGGCCTGGAATCAGATGCTGGGAATAAGAGGCGGGGAATCAGAGGTGGGGAATCAGAGGCGGGGAATGAGATATGGGGAATCAGAGGCGGGGAATCAGAGGCGGGTAAACAGAGGCGAGGAATCAGATATGGGGAATCAGAGGTGGCGAATCAAAGGCGGTGAATCAGAGATGGGGAATCAGAGGCGGGGAATCAAACACGGGGAATCAGAGGTGGGGAATCAAAGGTTGGGAATCAGAGGCAGGGAATCAGAGGCGGGGAATCAGAGGCGGGGAATCAGAGGCAGGGAATCAGATTTGCGGGATCGGAGATGTGGAATCAGAGGCAGGGAATCAGAGGCGGGGAATCAGAGGCGGGGAATCAGAGGCCGGGAATCAGATATGGGGAAACAGAGGCTGGGAATCAGATATGGGGAATCAGTGGTGGGGAATCAGAGGTTGAAAATCAGAGGCAGGGAATCAGAGGCATGGAATCAGATGCAGGGAATCAGATGCGGGGATTCAGAGGCGGGAAATCAGAGCTGGGGAATCAGAGGCGGGGACTTAGATATTGGGAAACAGAGGCGGGGAATCAGAGGCGGGGAAACAGAGGCGGGGAATCAGATATGGTGAATCAGAGATGGGGAATCAGAGGCAGGGAATCAGATGTGCGGAATCAGAGATGGGGAATCAAAGGCAGGGAATCAGAATCAGAAGCAGGGAATCAGAGGCCGGGAATCAGAGGCCGGAATCATATGCCGGGAATAAGAGGCCGGGAATCAGAGGTGGGGAATCAGAGTCCGGGAATCAGAGATGGGGATTCAGAGGCGGGGAATGAGATATGGGGAATCAGAGGCGGGGAATCAGAGGCGGGAAAACAGAGGCGGGGAATCAGATATGGGGAGTCAGAGGTGGCGAATCAAAGGCGATGAATCAGAGATGGGGAATCAGAGGCCGGGAATCAGAGGCAGGGAATCAAACACGGGGAATCAGAGGCGGGGAATCAGAGCTGGGGAATCAGAGGCGGGGAATCAGAGTTGGGGAATCAGAGGCGGGGAATCAGAGGCAGGGAATCAATATGGGAAATCAGAGGTGGGGAATCAGAGGTTGGGAATCAGAGGCAGGGAATCAGAGGCGAGGAAACAGAGCTGGGGAATCAGAGGCGGTGAATCAGAATTGGGGAATCAGAGATGGGGAATCAGAGATGGTGAATCAGAGGCGGGGAATCAGACGCGGGGAATCAGAGGTGGTGAATCAGAGATGTGGTATCAGAGGCGGGGAATCAGAGGCAGGGAATCAGACGCGGGGAATCAGACGCGGGGAATCATAGCTGGCGAATCAGAGGCAGGGAATCAGAGGTGGTGAATCAGAGGCGGGGAAACAGAGGCGGCAAATCAGATATGGGGAACCAGAGGTGGGGAATCAGAGGTTGTGAATCAGAGATGGGGAATCAGAGCGGGGAATCAGAGGCAGGTAATCAGACGCGGGGAATCAGAGGCGGGGATTCAGAGCTGGGGAATCCGAGGCGGGGAATCAGAGTTGGGGAATCAGAGGCGGGGAATCAGATATGGGGAATCAGAGGCTGGGAATCAGAGGCTAGGAAATAGAGGCGGGGAAAGAGATATGGGGAAACAGAGGCGGGGAATCAGAGGCGGGGAAACAGAGGCGGGGAATCAGATATGGGGAATCAGAGGTGGGGAATCAGAGGTTGGGAATCAGACGCAGGGAATCAGAGGCTGGGAATCATATGCAGGGAATCAGATATGGGGAATCAGAGGTGGGGAATCAGAGGCAGGGAATTAGATGTGCGGAATCAGAGATGGGGAATCAGAGGCGGGGAATCAGAGGCAGGGAATCAAACACGGGGCATCAGAGGCGGGGAATCAGAGGCGGGGAAACAGAGGCGGGGAATCAGATATGGGGAATCAGAGGTGGGGAATCAGAGGCAGGGAATTAGATGTGCGGAATCAGAGGTGGGGAATCAGAGTTGGGGAATCAGAGGCGGGGAATCAGAGATGGGGAATCAGAGGCGGTGAATCAGACATGGGTAATCAGAGGCGGGGAATCAGAGGCAGGAAATCAGACACGGGGAATCAGAGGCGGGGAATCAGAGCTGGGGAATTAGATGCAGGGAATCAGAGTTGGGGATTCTGAGGCGGAGAATCAGATATGGGGAAATAGTGGCGGGGAATCAGAGGCGGGGAAACAGAGGCAGGGAATTAGATATGGGGAATCAGAGGTGGGTAATCAGAGCTGGGGAATCAGAGGTGGGGAATCAGAGTTGGGGAATCAGAGGCGGGGAATCAGAGCTGGGGAATTAGATGCAGGGAATCAGAGTTGGGGATTCAGAGGCGGGGAATCAGATATGGGGAAACAGTGGCGGGGAATCAGAGGCGGAGAAACAGAGGCGGGGAATCAGATATGGGAAATCAGAGGTGGGTAATCAGAGCTGGGGAATCAGAGGTGGGGAATCAGAGGCGGGGACTTAGATATGGGGAAACAGAGGCGGGGAATCAGAGGCGGGGAAACAGAGGCGGGGAATCAGATATGGGGAATCAGAGGTGGGGAATCAGAGGCAGGGAATTAGATGTGCGGAATCAGAAATGGGGAATCAGAGGCAGGGAATCAGAATCAGAAGCAGGGAATCAGAGGCCGGGAATCAGAGGCCGGAATCTGATGCCGGGAATAAGAGGCCGGGAATCAGAGGTGGGGAATCAGAGTCCGGGAATCAGAGATGGGGAATCAGAGGCGGGGAATGAGATATGGGGAATCAGAGGCGGGGAATCAGAGGCGGGGAAACAGAGGCGAGGAATCAGATATGGGGAATCAGAGGTGGCGAATCAAAGGTGGTGAATCAGAGATGGAGAATTAGAGGCGGGGAATCAGAGGCAGGGAATCAAACACGGGGAATCAGAGTTGGGGAATCAGAGGCGGGGAATCAGAGCTGGGGAATCAGAGGTGGGGAATCAGAGTCGGGGAATCAGAGGCAGGGAATCGGATGTGCAGAATCAGAGATGGGGAATCAGAGGTGGGGAATCAGAGGCGGTGAATCTGAGATGAGGAATCAGAGGCGGGAAATCAGAGGCAGGATATCAGACACGGGGATTCAGAGGCTGGGAATCAGACGGGGGGAATCAAAGGCGGGGAATCAGAGCTGGGGAATCAGAGGCAGGGAATCAGAGTTGGGGATTCAGAGGCGGGGAATCAGATATGGGGAAACAGAGGCGGGGAATCAGAGGCGGGCAAACAGAGGTGGGGAATTAGATATGGGGAATCAGAGGTGGGGAATCAGAGGTGGTGAATCAGAGTTGGGGAATCAGAGGCGGGGAATCAGAGCTGGGGAATCAGAGGTGGGGAATCATAGTTGGGAATCAGAGGTGGGGAATCAGATATGGGGAAACAGAGGCGGGGAATCAGATATGGGGAATCGGATGCGGGGAATCAGAGGCGGGGAATCAGAGCTGGGGAATCAGAGGCGGTGAATCAGAGTTGGTGCATCAGAGGTGGGGAATTAGATATGGCGAAACAGAGGCGGGGAATCAGAGGCGGGGAAACAGAGGTGGGGAATCAGATATGGGGTATCAGAGGTGGGGAATCAGAGGCAGCGAATCAGATGTGCGGAATCAGAGATGGGGAATCAGAGGCAGGGAATCAGAATCAGAAGCGGGGAATCAGAGGCCGGGAATCAGAGGCCTGGAATCAGATGCTGGGAATAAGAGGCGGGGAATCAGAGGTGGGGAATCAGAGGCGGGGAATGAGATATGGGGAATCAGAGGCGGGGAATCAGAGGCGGGTAAACAGAGGCGAGGAATCAGATATGGGGAATCAGAGGTGGCGAATCAAAGGCGGTGAATCAGAGATGGGGAATCAGAGGCGGGGAATCAAACACGGGGAATCAGAGGTGGGGAATCAAAGGTTGGGAATCAGAGGCAGGGAATCAGAGGCGGGGAATCAGAGGCGGGGAATCAGAGGCAGGGAATCAGATTTGCGGGATCGGAGATGTGGAATCAGAGGCAGGGAATCAGAGGCGGGGAATCAGAGGCGGGGAATCAGAGGCCGGGAATCAGATATGGGGAAACAGAGGCTGGGAATCAGATATGGGGAATCAGTGGTGGGGAATCAGAGGTTGAAAATCAGAGGCAGGGAATCAGAGGCATGGAATCAGATGCAGGGAATCAGATGCGGGGATTCAGAGGCGGGAAATCAGAGCTGGGGAATCAGAGGCGGGGACTTAGATATTGGGAAACAGAGGCGGGGAATCAGAGGCGGGGAAACAGAGGCGGGGAATCAGATATGGGGAATCAGAGATGGGGAATCAGAGGCAGGGAATCAGATGTGCGGAATCAGAGATGGGGAATCAAAGGCAGGGAATCAGAATCAGAAGCAGGGAATCAGAGGCCGGGAATCAGAGGCCGGAATCATATGCCGGGAATAAGAGGCCGGGAATCAGAGGTGGGGAATCAGAGTCCGGGAATCAGAGATGGGGATTCAGAGGCGGGGAATGAGATATGGGGAATCAGAGGCGGGGAATCAGAGGCGGGGAAACAGAGGCGGGGAATCAGATATGGGGAGTCAGAGGTGGCGAATCAAAGGCGATGAATCAGAGATGGGGAATCAGAGGCCGGGAATCAGAGGCAGGGAATCAAACACGGGGAATCAGAGGCGGGGAATCAGAGCTGGGGAATCAGAGGCGGGGAATCAGAGTTGGGGAATCAGAGGCGGGGAATCAGAGGCAGGGAATCAATATGGGAAATCAGAGGTGGGGAATCAGAGGTTGGGAATCAGAGGCAGGGAATCAGAGGCGAGGAAACAGAGCTGGGGAATCAGAGGCGGTGAATCAGAATTGGGGAATCAGAGATGGGGAATCAGAGATGGTGAATCAGAGGCGGGGAATCAGACGCGGGGAATCAGAGGTGGTGAATCAGAGATGTGGTATCAGAGGCGGGGAATCAGAGGCAGGGAATCAGACGCGGGGAATCAGACGCGGGGAATCATAGCTGGCGAATCAGAGGCGGGGAATCAGAGGTGGTGAATCAGAGGCGGGGAAACAGAGGCGGCAAATCAGATATGGGGAACCAGAGGTGGGGAATCAGAGGTTGTGAATCAGAGATGGGGAATCAGAGCGGGGAATCAGAGGCAGGTAATCAGACGCGGGGAATCAGAGGCGGGGATTCAGAGCTGGGGAATCCGAGGCGGGGAATCAGAGTTGGGGAATCAGAGGCGGGGAATCAGATATGGGGAATCAGAGGCTGGGAATCAGAGGCTAGGAAATAGAGGCGGGGAAAGAGATATGGGGAAACAGAGGCGGGGAATCAGAGGCGGGGAAACAGAGGCGGGGAATCAGATATGGGGAATCAGAGGTGGGGAATCAGAGGTTGGGAATCAGAGGCAGGGAATCAGAGGCTGGGAATCATATGCAGGGAATCAGATGCGGGGAATCAGAGGCGGGGAATCAGAGCTGGGGAATCAGAGGTGGGGAATCAGAGTTGGGGAATCAGAGGCGGGGACTTAGATATGGGGAAACAGAGTCGGGGAATCAGAGGCGGGGAAACAGAGGCGGGGAATCAGATATGGCGCATCAGAGGTGGGGAATCAGAGGCAGGGAATCAGATGTGCAGAATCAGAGATGGGGAATCAGAGGCAGGGAATCAGAATCAGAAGCAGGGAATAAGACGCGGGGAATCAGAGGCGGGGAATCAGAGCTGGGGAATCAGAGGCAGTGAATCGGATGTGCGGAATCAGAGATGGGGAATCAGAGGTGGGGAATCAGAGGCGGTGAAGCAGACATGGGTAATCAGAGGCGGGGAATCAGAGGCAGGAAATCAGACACGGGGAATCAGAGGCGGGGAATCAGAGCTGGGAAATTAGAGGCAGGGAATCAGAGTTGGGGATTCAGAGGCGGGTAATCAGATATGGGGAAACAGAGGCGGGGAATGAGAGGCGTGCAAATAGAGGCGGGGAATCAGATATGGGGAAACAGAGGCGGGGAATCAGAGGCGGGGAAACAGAGGCGGGGAATCAGATATGGGGAATCAGAGGTGGGGAATCAGAGTTTGGGAATCAGAGGCAGGGAATCAGAGGCTGGGAATCAGATGCAGGGAATCAGATGCGGGGAATCAGAGGCGGGGAATCAGAGCTGGGGAATCAGAGGTGGGGAATCAAAGTTGGGTAATCAGAGGCGGGGACTTAGATATGGGGAAACAGAGGCGGGGAATCAGAGGCGGGGAAACAGAGGCGGGGAATCAGATATGGGGAA
This sequence comes from Narcine bancroftii, assembly GCF_036971445.1. Lineage (NCBI taxonomy): Eukaryota > Metazoa > Chordata > Chondrichthyes > Torpediniformes > Narcinidae > Narcine > Narcine bancroftii. The sequence goes on from NW_027211933.1 coordinate 73,050, forward strand.
TCAGAGGTGGGGAATCAGAGGCAGGGAATTAGATGTGCGGAATCATAGATGGGGAATCAGAGGCAGGGAATCAGAATCAGAAGCAGCGAATCAGAGGCCGGGAATCAGAGGTGGGGAATCAGAGTCCGGGAATCAGAGATGGGGAATCAGAGGCGGGGAATGAGATATGGGGAATCAGAGGCGGGAAATCAGAGGCGGGGAAACAGAGGCGAGGAATCAGATATGGGGAATCAGAGGTGGCGAATCAAAGGCGGTGAATCAGAGATGGGGAATCAGAGGCGGGGAATCAGAGGCAGGGAATCAAACACGGGGAATCAGAGGCGGGGAATCAGAGCTGGGGAATCAGAGATGGGGAATCAGAGTTGGGGAATCAGAGGCGGGGAATCAGAGATGGGGAATCAGAGGCTGGGAGTCGGATGTGCGGAATCAGAGATGGGGAATCAGAGGTGGGGAATCAGAGGCGGTGAATCAGACATGGGTAATCAGAGGCGGGGAATCAGAGGCAGGAAATCAGACACGGGGAATCAGAGGCGGGGAATCAGAGCTGGGGAATTAGATGCAGGAAATCAGAGTTGGGGATTCTGAGGCGGAGAATCAGATATGGGGAAATAGTGGCGGGGAATCAGAGGCGGGGAAACAGAGGCAGGGAATTAGATATGGGGAATCAGAGGTGGGTAATCAGAGCTGGGGAATCAGAGGTGGGGAATCAGAGTTGGGGAATCAGAGGCGGGGAATTAGTTATGGGGAAACAGAGGCGGGGAATCAGAGGCGGGGAATCAGAGTTGTGGAATCAGAGGCGGGGAATCAGAGCTGGGGAATCAGAGGTGGGGAATCAGAGTCGGGGAATCAGAGGCAGGGAATCGGATGTGCGGAATCAGAGATGGGGAATCAGAGGTGGGGAATCAGAGGCGGTGAATCTGAGATGGGGAATCAGAGGCGGGGAATCAGAGGCAGGATATCAGACACGGGGATTCAGAGGCTGGGAATCAGACGGGGGGAATCAAAGGCGGGGAATCAGAGCTGGGGAATCAGAGGCAGGGAATCAGAGTTGGGGATTCAGTGGCGGGGAATCAGATATGGGGAAACAGAGGCGGGGAATCAGAGGCGGGCATACAGAGGCGGGGAATTAGATATGGCGAATCAGAGGTGGGGAATCAGAGGTGGTGAATCAGAGATGGGGAATCACAGGCGGGGAATCAGAGGCAGGGAATAGAACGCGGGGAATCAGAGGCAGGGAATCAGAGCTGGGGAATCAGAGGCGGGGAATCATAGTTGGGAATCAGAGGCGGGGAATCAGATATGGGGAAACAGAGGCGGGGAATCAGAGGCGGGGAAACAGAGGCGGGGAATCAGATATGGGGAATCGGATGCAGGGAATCAGAGGCGGGGAATCAGAGCTGGGGAATCAGAGGCGGGGAATCAGAGTTGGTGCATCAGAGGTGGGGAATTAGATATGGGGAAACAGAGGCGGGGAATCAGAGGCGGGGAAACAGAGGCGGGGAATCAGATATGGGGAATCAGAGGTGGGGAATCAGAGTCAGGGAATCAGATGTGCGGAATCAGAGATGGGGAATCAGAATCAGAAGCGGGGAATCAGAGGCCGGGAATCAGAGGCCTGGAATCAGATGCTGGTTATAAGAGGCCGGGTATCAGAGGTGGGTAATCAGAGTCCGGGAATCAGAGATGGGGATTCAGAGGCGGGGAATCAGATATGGGGAATCAGAGGTGGGGAATCAGAGGCAGGGAATCAGATGTGCAGAATCAGAGTTGGGGAATCAGAGGCAGGGAATCAGAATCAGAAGCAGGGAATAAGACGCGGGGAATCAGAGGCGGGGAATCAGAGCTGGGGAATCAGAGGCAGTGAATCGGATGTGCGGAATCAGAGATGGGGAATCAGAGGTGGGGAATCAGAGGCGGTGAATCAGACATGGGTAATCAGAGGCGGGGAATCAGAGGCAGGAAATCAGACACGGGGAATCAGAGGCGGGGAATCAGAGCTGGGAAATTAGAGGCAGGGAATCAGAGTTGGGGATTCAGAGGCGGGTAATCAGATATGGGGAAACAGAGGCGGGGAATCAGAGGCGGGCAAATAGAGGCGGGGAATCAGATATGGGGAAACAGAGGCGGGGAATCAGAGGCGGGGAATCAGAGGTGGGGAATCAGAGGTTGGGAATCAGAGGCAGGGAATCAGAGGCTGGGAATCAGATGCAGGGAATCAGATGTTGGGAATCAGAGGCGGGGAATCAGAGCTGGGGAATCAGAGGTGGGGAATCAAAGTTGGGGAATCAGAGGCGGGGACTTAGATATGGGGAAACAGAGGCGGGGAATCAGAGGCGGGGAAACAGAGGCGGGGAATCAGATATGGGGAATCAGAGGTGGGGAATCAGAGGCAGGGAATTAGATGTGCGGAATCAGAGATGGGGAATCAGAGGCAGGGAATCAGAATCAGAAGCAGGGAATCAGAGGCCGGGAATCAGAGGTGGGGAATCAGAGTCCGGGAATCAGAGATGGGGAATCAGAGGCTGGGAATGAGATATGGGGAATCAAAGGCGCGGAATCAGAGGCGGGTAAACAGAGGCGAGGAATCAGATATGGGGAATCAGAGGTGGCGAATCAAAGGCGGTGAATCAGAGATGGGGAATCAGAGGCGGGGAATCAGAGGCAGGGAATCAAACACGGGGAATCAGAGGCGGGGAATCAGAGCTGGGGAATCGGAGGTGGGGAATCAGAGTTGGGGAATCAGAGGCGGGGAATCAGGGATGGGGAATCAGAGGCTGGGAATCGGATGTGCGGAATCAGAGATGGGGAATCAGAGGTGGGGAATCAGAGGCGGTGAATCAGACATGGGTAATCAGAGGCAGGGAATCAGAGGCAGGAAATCAGACACGGGGAATCAGAGGCGGGGAATCAGAGCTGGGGAATTAGATGCAGGGAATCAGAGTTGGGGATTCAGAGGCGGGGAATCAGATATGGGGAAACAGTGGCGGGGAATCAGAGGCGGGGAAACAGAGGCGGGGAATCAGATATGGGGAATCAGAGGTGGGTAATCAGAGCTGGGGAGTCAGAGGTGGGGAATCAGAGTTGGGGAATCAGAGGCGGGGACTTAGATATGGGTTAACAGAGGCAGGGAATCAGAGGCGGGGAAACAGAGGCGGGGAATCAGATATGGGGAATCAGAGGTGGGGAATCGGAGGCAGGGAATTAGATGTGCGGAATCAGAAATGGGGAATCAGAGGCAGGGAATCAGAATCAGAAGCAGGGAATCAGAGGCCGGGAATCAGAGGCCGGAATCTGATGCCGGGAATAATAGGCCGGGAATCAGAGGTGGGGAATCAGAGTCCGGGAATCAGAGATGGGGAAACAGAGGCGGGGAATCAGAGGCGTGGAAACAGAGGCGGGGAATCAGATATGGGGAATCAGAGGTGGGGAATCAGAGGTTGGGAATCAGAGGCAGGGAATCAGAGGCTAGGAATCATATGCAGGGAATCAGATGCGGGGAATCAGAGGCGGGGAATCAGAGCTGGGGAATCAGAGGTGGGGAATCAGAGTTGGGGAATCAGAGGCGGGGACTTAGATATGGGGAAACAGAGTCGGGGAATCAGAGGCGGGGAAACAGAGGCGGGGAATCAGATATGGCGAATCAGAGGTGGGGAATCAGAGGCAGGGAATCAGATGTGCAGAATCAGAGATGGGGAATCAGAGGCAGGGAATCAGAATCAGAAGCAGGGAATAAGACGCGGGGAATCAGAGGCGGGGAATCAGAGCTGGGGAATCAGAGGCAGTGAATCGGATGTGCGGAATCAGAGATGGGGAATCAGAGGTGGGGAATCAGAGGCGGTGAAGCAGACATGGGTAATCAGAGGCGGGGAATCAGAGGCAGGAAATCAGACACGGGGAATCAGAGGCGGGGAATCAGAGCTGGGAAATTAGAGGCAGGGAATCAGAGTTGGGGATTCAGAGGCGGGTAATCAGATATGGGGAAACAGAGGCGGGGAATCAGAGGCGGGCAAATAGAGGCGGGGAATCAGATATGGGGAAACAGAGGCGGGGAATCAGAGGCGGGGAAACAGAGGCGGGGAATCAGATATGGGGAATCAGAGGTGGGGAATCAGAGTTTGGGAATCAGAGGCAGGGAATCAGAGGCTGGGAATCAGATGCAGGGAATCAGATGCGGGGAATCAGAGGCGGGGAATCAGAGCTGGGGAATCAGAGTTGGGGAATCAAAGTTGGGTAATCAGAGGCGGGGACTTAGATATGGGGAAACAGAGGCGGGGAATCAGAGGCGGGGAAACAGAGGCGGGGAATCAGATATGGGGAATCAGAGGTGGGGAATCAGAGGCAGGGAATTAGATGTGCGGAATCAGAGATGGGGAATCAGAGGCAGGGAATCAGAATCAGAAGCAGCGAATCAGAGGCCGGGAATCAGAGGTGGGGAATCAGAGTCCGGGAATCAGAGATGGGGAATCAGAGGCGGGGAATGAGATATGGGGAATCAGAGGCGGGAAATCAGAGGCGGGGAAAGAGAGGCGAGGAATCAGATATGGGGAATCAGAGGTGGCGAATCAAAGGCGGTGAATCAGAGATGGGGAATCAGAGGCGGGGAATCAGAGGCAGGGAATCAAACACGGGGAATCAGAGGCGGGGAATCAGAGCTGGGGAATCAGAGATGGGGAATCAGAGTTGGGGAATCAGAGGCGGGGAATCAGAGATGGGGAATCAGAGGCTGGGAGTCGGATGTGCGGAATCAGAGATGGGGAAACAGAGGTGGGGAATCAGAGGCGGTGAATCAGACATGGGTAATCAGAGGCGGGGAATCAGAGGCAGGAAATCAGACACGGGGAATCAGAGGCGGGGAATCAGAGCTGGGGAATTAGATGCAGGGAATCAGAGTTGGGGATTCTGAGGCGGAGAATCAGATATGTGGAAATAGTGGCGGGGAATCAGAGGCGGGGAAACAGAGGCAGGGAATTAGATATGGGGATTCAGAGGTGGGTAATCAGAGCTGGGGAATCAGAGGTGGGGAATCAGAGTTGGGGAATCAGAGGCGGGGAATTAGTTATGGGGAAACAGAGGCGGGGAATCAGAGGCGGGGAATCAGAGTTGTGGAATCAGAGGCGGGGAATCAGAGCTGGGGAATCAGAGGTGGGGAATCAGAGTCGGGGAATCAGAGGCAGGGAATCGGATGTGCGGAATCAGAGATGGGGAATCAGAGGTGGGGAATCAGAGGCGGTGAATCTGAGATGGGGAATCAGAGGCGGGGAATCAGAGGCAGGATATCAGACACGGGGATTCAGAGGCTGGGAATCAGACGGGGGGAATCAAAGGCGGGGAATCTGAGCTGGGGAATCAGAGGCAGGGAATCAGAGTTGGGGATTCAGTGGCGGGGAATCAGATATGGGGAAACAGAGGCGGGGAATAAGAGGCGGGCATACAGAGGCGGGGAATTAGATATGGGGAATCAGAGGTGGGGAATCAGAGGTGGTGAATCAGAGATGGGGAATCACAGGCGGGGAATCAGAGGCAGGGAATAGAACGCGGGGAATCAGAGGCAGGGAATCAGAGCTGGGGAATCAGAGGCGGGGAATCATAGTTGGGAATCAGAGGCGGGGAATCAGATATGGGGAAACAGAGGCGGGGAATCAGAGGCGGGGAAACAGAGGCGGGGAATCAGATATGGGGAATCGGATGCAGGGAATCAGAGGCGGGGAATCAGAGCTGGGGAATCAGAGGCGGGGAATCAGAGTTGGTGCATCAGAGGTGGGGAATTAGATATGGGGAAACAGAGGCGGGGAATCAGAGGCGGGGAAACAGAGGCGGGGAATCAGATATGGGGAATCAGAGGTGGGGAATCAGAGGCAGGGAATCAGATGTGCGGAATCAGAGATGGGGAATCAGAGGCAGGGAATCAGAATCAGAAGCGGGGAATCAGAGGCCGGGAATCAGAGGCCTGGAATCAGATGCTGGTTATAAGAGGCCGGGTATCAGAGGTGGGGAATCAGAGTCCGGGAATCAGAGATGGGGATTCAGAGGCGGGGAATCATATATGGGGAATCAGAGGTGGGGAATCAGAGGCAGGGAATCAGATGTGCAGAATCAGAGATGGGGAATCAGAGGCAGGGAATCAGAATCAGAAGCAGGGAATAAGACGCGGGGAATCAGAGGCGGGGAATCAGAGCTGGGGAATCAGAGGCAGTGAATCGGATGTGCGGAATCAGAGATGGGGAATCAGAGGTGGGGAATCAGAGGCGGTGAATCAGACATGGGTAATCAGAGGCGGGGAATCAGAGGCAGGAAATCAGACACGGGGAATCAGAGGCGGGGAATCAGAGCTGGGAAATTAGAGGCAGGGAATCAGAGTTGGGGATTCAGAGGCGGGTAATCAGATATGGGGAAACAGAGGCGGGGAATCAGAGGCGGGCAAATAGAGGCGGGGAATCAGATATGGGGAAACAGAGGCGGGGAATCAGAGGCGGGGAATCAGAGGTGGGGAATCAGAGGTTGGGAATCAGAGGCAGGGAATCAGAGGCTGGGAATCAGATGCAGGGAATCAGATGCGGGGAATCAGAGGCGGGGAATCAGAGCTGGGGAATCAGAGGTGGGGAATCAAAGTTGGGGAATCAGAGGCGGGGACTTAGATATGGGGAAACAGAGGCGGGGAATCAGAGGCGGGGAAACAGAGGCGGGGAATCAGATATGGGGAATCAGAGGTGGGGAATCAGAGGCAGGGAATTAGATGTGCGGAATCAGAGATGGGGAATCAGAGGCAGGGAATCAGAATCAGAAGCAGGGAATCAGAGGCCGGGAATCAGAGGTGGGGAATCAGAGTCCGGGAATCAGAGATGGGGAATCAGAGGCGGGGAATGAGATATGGGGAATCAAAGGCGGGGAATCAGAGGCGGGTAAACAGAGGCGAGGAATCAGATATGGGGAATCAGAGGTGGCGAATCAAAGGCGGTGAATCAGAGATGGGGAATCAGAGGTGGGGAATCAGAGGCAGGGAATCAAACACGGGGAATCAGAGGCGGGGAATCAGAGCTGGGGAATCGGAGGTGGGGAATCAGAGTTGGGGAATCAGAGGCGGGGAATCAGGGATGGGGAATCAGAGGCTGGGAATCGGATGTGCGGAATCAGAGATGGGGAATCAGAGGTGGGGAATCAGAGGCGGTGAATCAGACATGGGTAATCAGAGGCAGGGAATCAGAGGCAGGAAATCAGACACGGGGAATCAGAGGCGGGGAATCAGAGCTGGGGAATTCGATGCAGGGAATCAGAGTTGGGGATTCAGAGGCGGGGAATCAGATATGGGGAAACAGTGGCGGGGAATCAGAGGCGGGGAAACAGAGGCGGGGAATCAGATATGGGAAATCAGAAGTGGGTAATCAGAGCTGGGGAGTCAGAGGTGGGGAATCAGAGTTGGGGAATCAGAGGCGGGGACTTAGATATGGGGAAACAGAGGCAGGGAATCAGAGGCGGGGAAACAGAGGCGGGGAATCAGATATGGGGAATCAGAGGTGGGGAATCAGAGGCAGGGAATTTGATGTGCGGAATCAGAAATGGGGAATCAGAGGCAGGGAATCAGAATCAGAAGCAGGGAATCAGAGGCCGGGAATCAGAGGCCGGAATCTGATGCCGGGAATAATAGGCCGGGAATCAGAGGTGGGGAATCAGAGTCCGGGAATCAGAGATGGGGAATCAGAGGCGGGGAATGAGATATGGGGAATCAGAGGCGGGTAATCAGAGGCGGGGAAACAGAGGTGAGGAATCAGATATGGGGAATCAGAGGTGGCGAATCAAAGGCGGTGAATCAGAGATGGGGAATCAGAGGCGGGGAATCAGAGGCAGGGAATCAAACACGGGGAATCAGAGGCGGGGAATCAGAGCTGGGTTATCAGAGGCGGGGAATCAGAGTTGGGGAATCAGAGGCGGGGAATCAGAGCTGGGGAATCAGAGGTGGGGAATCAGAGTCGGGGAATCAGAGGCAGGGAAGCGGATGTGCGGAATCAGAGATGGGGAATCAGAGGTGGGGAATCAGAGGCGGTGAATCTGAGATGAGGAATCAGAGGCGGGGAATCAGAGGCAGGATATCAGACACGGGGATTCAGAGGCTGGGAATAGAACGAGGGGAATCAAAGGCGGGGAATCAGAGCTGGGGAAACAGAGGCAGGGAATCAAAGGCGGGCAAACAGAGGCGGGGAATTAGATATGGGGAATCAGCGGTGGATAATCAGAGGTGGTGAATCAGAGATGGGGAATCACAGGCGGGGAATCAGAGGCAGGGAATAGAACGAGGGGAATCAGAGGCAGGGAATCAGAGCTGGGGAATCAGAGGCGGGGAATCATAGTTGGGAATCAGAGGCGGGGAATCAGATATGGGGAAACAGAGGCGGGGAATCAGATATGGGGAATCGGATGCGGGGAATCAGAGTCGGGGAATCAAAGCTGGGGAATCAGAGGCGGGGAATCAGAGTTGGTGCATCAGAGGTGGGGAATTAGATATGGGGAAACAGAGGCGGGGAATCAGAGGCGGGGAAACAGAGGTGGGGAATCAGATATGGGGAATCAGAGGAGGGGAATCAGAGGCAGGGAATCAGATGTGCGGAATCAGAGATGGGGAATCAGAGGCAGGGAATCAGAATCAGAAGCGGGGAATCAGAGGCCGGGAATCAGAGGCCTGGAATCAGATGCTGGGAATAAGAGGCCGGGAATCAGAGGTGGGGAATCAGAGTCCGGGAATCAGAGATGGGGATTCAGAGGCGCGGAATGAGATATGGAGAATCAGAGGCGGGGAATCAGAGGCGGGGAAACAGAGGCGAGGAATCAGATATGGGGAATCAGAGGTGGCGAATCAAATGCGGTGAATCAGAGATGCGGAATCAGAGGCGGGGAATCAGAGGCAGTGAATCAAACACGGGGAATCAGAGGCGGGGAATCAGAGCTGGGGAATCAGTGGCGGGGCATCAGAGTTGGGGAATCAGAGGCGGGGAATCAGATATGGGGAAACAGGGGCGGGGAATCAGAGGCGGGGAATTAGAGTTGGGGAATCAGATATGGGGAATCAGAGGTGGGGAATCAGAGGCAGGGAATTAGATGTGCGGAATCAGAAATGGGGAATCAGAGGCAGGGAATCAGAATCAGAAGCAGGGAATCAGAGGCCGGGAATCAGAGGCCGGAATCTGATGCCGGGAATAATAGGCCGGGAATCAGAGGTGGGGAATCAGAGTCCGGGAATCAGAGATGGGGAATCAGAGGCGGGGAATGAGATATGGGGAATCAGAGGCGGGGAATCAGAGGCGGTGAAACAGAGGTGAGGAATCAGATATGGGGAATCAGAGGTGGCGAATCAAAGGCGGTGAATCAGAGATGGAGAATCAGAGGCGGGGAATCAGAGGCAGGGAATCAAACACGGGGAATCAGAGGCGGGGAATCAGAGCTGGGTTATCAGAGGCGGGGAATCAGAGGCAGGAAATCAGACACGGGGAATCAGAGGCGGGGAATCAGAGCTGGGAAATTAGAGGCAGGGAATCAGAGTTGGGGATTCAGAGGCGGGTAATCAGATATGGGGAAACAGAGGCGGGGAATCAGAGGCGGGCAAATAGAGGCGGGGAATCAGATATGGGGAAACAGAGGCGGGGAATCAGAGGCGGGGAAACAGAGGCGGGGAATCAGATATGGGGAATCAGAGGTGGGGAATCAGAGTTTGGGAATCAGAGGCAGGGAATCAGAGGCTGGGAATCAGATGCAGGGAATCAGATGCGGGGAATCAGAGGCGGGGAATCAGAGCTGGGGAATCAGAGGTGGGGAATCAGAGTTGGGTAATCAGAGGCGGGGACTTAGATATGGGGAAACAGAGGCGGGGAATCAGAGGCGGGGAAACAGAGGCGGGGAATCAGATATGGGGAATCAGAGGTGGGGAATCAGAGGCAGGGAATTAGATGTGCGGAATCAGAGATGGGGAATCAGAGGCAGGGAATCAGAATCAGAAGCAGCGAATCAGAGGCCGGGAATCAGAGGTGGGGAATCAGAGTCCGGGAATCAGAGATGGGGAATCAGAGGCGGGGAATGAGATATGGGGAATCAGAGGCGGGAAATCAGAGGCGGGGAAACAGAGGCGAGGAATCAGATATGGGGAATCAGAGGTGGCGAATCAAAGGCGGTGAATCAGAGATGGGGAATCAGAGGCGGGGAATCAGAGGCAGGGAATCAAACACGGGGAATCAGAGGCGGGGAATCAGAGCTGGGGAATCAGAGATGGGGAATCAGAGTTGGGGAATCAGAGGCGGGGAATCAGAGATGGGGAATCAGAGGCTGGGAGTCGGATGTGCGGAATCAGAGATGGGGAATCAGAGGTGGGGAATCAGAGGCGGTGAATCAGACATGGGTAATCAGAGGCGGGGAATCAGAGGCAGGAAATCAGACACGGGGAATCAGAGGCGGGGAATCAGAGCTGGGGAATTAGATGCAGGGAATCAGAGTTGGGGATTCTGAGGCGGAGAATCAGATATGGGGAAATAGTGGCGGGGAATCAGAGGCGGGGAAACAGAGGCAGGGAATTAGATATGGGGAATCAGAGGTGGGTAATCAGAGCTGGGGAATCAGAGGTGGGGAATCAGAGTTGGGGAATCAGAGGCGGGGAATTAGTTATGGGGAAACAGAGGCGGGGAATCAGAGGCGGGGAATCAGAGTTGTGGAATCAGAGGCGGGGAATCGGAGCTGGGGAATCAGAGGTGGGGAATCAGAGTCGGGGAATCAGAGGCAGGGAATCAGAGATGGGGAATCAGAGGCGGGGAATGAGATATGGGGAATCAGAGGCGGGAAATCAGAGGCGGGGAAACAGAGGCGAGGAATCAGATATGGGGAATCAGAGGTGGCGAATCAAAGGCGGTGAATCAGAGATGGGGAATCAGAGGCGGGGAATCAGAGGCAGGGAATCAAACACGGGGAATCAGAGGCGGGGAATCAGAGCTGGGGAATCAGAGATGGGGAATCAGAGTTGGGGAATCAGAGGCGGGGAATCAGAGATGGGGAATCAGAGGCTGGGAGTCGGATGTGCGGAATCAGAGATGGGGAATCAGAGGTGGGGAATCAGAGGCGGTGAATCAGACATGGGTAATCAGAGGCGGGGAATCAGAGGCAGGAAATCAGACAATGGGAATCAGAGGCGGGGAATCAGAGCTGGGGAATTAGATGCAGGGAATCAGAGTTGGGGATTCTGAGGCGGAGAATCAGATATGGGGAAATAGTGGCGGGGAATCAGAGGCGGGGAAACAGAGGCAGGGAATTAGATATGGGGAATCAGAGGTGGGTAATCAGAGCTGGGGAATCAGAGGTGGGGAATCAGAGTTGGGGAATCAGAGGCGGGGAATTAGTTATGGGGAAACAGAGGCGGGGAATCAGAGGCGGGGAATCAGAGTTGTGGAATCAGAGGCGGGGAATCAGAGCTGGGGAATCAGAGGTGGGGAATCAGAGTCGGGGAATCAGAGGCAGGGAATCGGATGTGCGGAATCAGAGATGGGGAATCAGAGGTGGGGAATCAGAGGCGGTGAATCTGAGATGGGGAATCAGAGGCGGGGAATCAGAGGCAGGATATCAGACACGGGGATTCAGAGGCTGGGAATCAGACGGGGGGAATCAAAGGCGGGGAATCAGAGCTGGGGAATCAGAGGCAGGGAATCAGAGTTGGGGATTCAGTGGCGGGGAATCAGATATGGGGAAACAGAGGCGGGGAATCAGAGGCTGGCATACAGAGGCGGGGAATTAGATATGGGGAATCAGAGGTGGGGAATCAGAGGTGGTGAATCAGAGATGGGGAATCACAGGCGGGGAATCAGAGGCAGGGAATAGAACGCGGGGAATCAGAGGCAGGGAATCAGAGCTGGGGAATCAGAGGCGGGGAATCATAGTTGGGAATCAGAGGCGGGGAATCAGATATGGGGAAACAGAGGCGGGGAATCAGAGGCGGGGAAACAGAGGCGGGGAATCAGATATGGGGAATCGGATGCAGGGAATCAGAGGCGGGGAATCAGAGCTGGGGAATCAGAGGCGGGGAATCAGAGTTGGTGCATCAGAGGTGGGGAATTAGATATGGGGAAACAGAGGCGGGGAATCAGAGGCGGGGAAACAGAGGCGGGGAATCAGATATGGGGAATCAGAGGTGGGGAATCAGAGGCAGGGAATCAGATGTGCGGAATCAGAGATGGGGAATCAGAGGCAGGGAATCAGAATCAGAAGCGGGGAATCAGAGGCCGGGAATCAGAGGCCTGGAGTCAGATGCTGGTTATAAGAGGCCGGGTATCAGAGGTGGGGAATCAGAGTCCGGGAATCAGAGATGGGGATTCAGAGGCGGGGAATCATATATGGGGAATCAGAGGTGGGGAATCAGAGGCAGGGAATCAGATGTGCAGAATCAGAGATGTGGAATCAGAGGCAGGGAATCAGAATCAGAAGCAGGGAATAAGACGCGGGGAATCAGAGGCGGGGAATCAGAGCTGGGGAATCAGAGGCAGTGAATCGGATGTGCGGAATCAGAGATGGGGAATCAGAGGTGGGGAATCAGAGGCGGTGAATCAGACATGGGTAATCAGAGGCGGGGAATCAGAGGCAGGAAATCAGACACGGGGAATCAGAGGCGGGGAATCAGAGCTGGGAAATTAGAGGCAGGGAATCAGAGTTGGGGATTCAGAGGCGGGTAATCAGATATGGGGAAACAGAGGCGGGGAATCAGAGGCGGGCAAATAGAGGCGGGGAATCAGATATGGGGAAACAGAGGTGGGGAATCAGAGGCGGGGAATCAGAGGTTGGGAATCAGAGGTTGGGAATCAGAGGCAGGGAATCAGAGGCTGGGAATCAGATGCAGGGAATCAGATGCGGGGAATCAGAGGCGGGGAATCAGAGCTGGGGAATCAGAGGTGGGGAATCAAAGTTGGGGAATCAGAGGCGGGGACTTAGATATGCGGAAACAGAGGCGGGGAATCAGAGGCGGGGAAACAGAGGCGGGGAATCAGATATGGGGAATCAGAGGTGGGGAATCAGAGGCAGGGAATTAGATGTGCGGAATCAGAGATGGGGAATCAGAGGCAGGGAATCAGAATCAGAAGCAGGGAATCAGAGGCCGGGAATCAGAGGTGGGGAATCAGAGTCCGGGAATCAGAGATGGGGAATCAGAGGCGGGGGATGAGATATGGGGAATCAGAGGCGGGGAATCAGAGGCGGGTAAACAGAGGCGAGGAATCAGATATGGGGAATCAGAGGTGGCGAATCAAAGGCGGTGAATCAGAGATGGGGAATCAGAGGCGGGGAATCAGAGGCAGGGAATCAAACACGGGGAATCAGAGGCGGGGAATCAGAGCTGGGGAATCGGAGGTGGGGAATCAGAGTTGGGGAATCAGAGGCGGGGAATCAGGGATGGGGAATCAGAGGCTGGGAATCGGATGTGCGGAATCAGAGATGGGGAATCAGAGGTGGGGAATCAGAGGCGGTGAATCAGACATGGGTAATCAGAGGCAGGGAATCAGAGGCAGGAAATCAGACACGGGGAATCAGAGGCGGGGAATCAGAGCTGGGGAATTAGATGCAGGGAATCAGAGTTGGGGATTCAGAGGCGGGGAATCAGATATGGGGAAACAGTGGCGGGGAATCAGAGGCGGGGAAACAGAGGCGGGGAATCAGATATGGGGAATCAGAGGTGGGTAATCAGAGCTGGGGAGTCAGAGGTGGGGAATCAGAGTTGGGGAATCAGAGGCGGGGACTTAGATATGGGGAAACAGAGGCAGGGAATCAGAGGCGGGGAAACAGAGGCGGGGAATCAGATATGGGGAATCAAAGGTGGGGAATCAGAGGCAGGGAATTAGATGTGCGGAATCAGAAATGGGGAATCAGAGGCAGGGAATCAGAATCAGAAGCAGGGAATCAGAGGCCGGGAATCAGAGGCCGGAATCTGATGCTGGGAATAATAGGCCGGGAATCAGAGGTGGGGAATCAGAGTCCGGGAATCAGAGATGGGGAATCAGAGGCGGGGAATGAGATATGGGGAATCAGAGGCGGGGAATCAGAGGCGGGGAAACAGAGGTGAGGAATCAGATATGGGGAATCAGAGGTGGCGAATCAAAGGCGGTGAATCAGAGATGGGGAATCAGAGGCGGGGAATCAGAGGCAGGGAATCAAACACGGGGAATCAGAGGCGGGGAATCAGAGCTGGGTTATCAGAGGCGGGGAATCAGAGTTGGGGAATCAGAGGCGGGGAATCAGAGCTGGGGAATCAGAGGTGGGGAATCAGAGTCGGGGAATCAGAGGCAGGGAAGCGGATGTGCGGAATCAGAGATGGGGAATCAGAGGCGGGGAATCAGAGGCAGGATATCAGACACGGGGATTCAGAGGCTGGGAATCAGACGGGGGGAATCAAAGGCGGGGAATCAGAGCTGGGGAATCAGAGGCAGGGAATCAGAGTTGGGGATTCAGAGGCGGGGAATCAGATATGGGGAAACAGAGGCAGGGAATCAAAGGCGGGCAAACAGAGGCGGGGAATTAGATATGGGGAATCAGCGGTGGATAATCAGAGGTGGTGAATCAGAGATGGGGAATCACAGGCGGGGAATCAGAGGCAGGGAATAGAACGAGGGGAATCAGAGGCAGGGAATCAGAGCTGGGGAATCAGAGGCGGGGAATCATAGTTGGGAATCAGAGGCGGGGAATCAGATATGGGGAAACTGAGGCGGGGAATCAGATATGGGGAATCGGATGCGGGGAATCAGAGTCGGGGAATCAGAGCTGGGGAATCAGAGGCGGGGAATCAGAGTTGGTGCATCAGAGGTGGGGAATTAGATATGGCGAAACAGAGGCGGGGAATCAGAGGCGGGGAAACAGAGGTGGGGAATCAGATATGGGGAATCAGAGGAGGGGAATCAGAGGCAGGGAATCAGATGTGCGGAATCAGAGATGGGGAATCAGAGGCAGGGAATCAGAATCAGAAGCGGGGAATCAGAGGCCGGGAATCAGAGGCCTGGAATCAGATGCTGGGAATAATAGGCCGGGAATCAGAGGTGGGGAATCAGAGTCCGGGAATCAGAGATGGGGATTCAGAGGCGCGGAATGAGATATGGAGAATCAGAGGCGGGGAATCAGAGGCGGGGAAACAGAGGCGAGGAATCAGATATGGGGAATCAGAGGTGGCGAATCAAATGCGGTGAATCAGAGATGCGGAATCAGAGGCGGGGAATCAGAGGCAGTGAATCAAACACGGGGAATCAGAGGCGGGGAATCAGAGCTGGGGAATCAGTGGCGGGGCATCAGAGTTGGGGAATCAGAGGCGGGGAATCAGATATGGGGAAACAGGGGCGGGGAATCAGAGGCGGGGAATTAGAGTTGGGGAATCAGATATGGGGAATCAGAGGTGGGGAATCAGAGGCAGGGAATTAGATGTGCGGAATCAGAAATGGGGAATCAGAGGCAGGGAATCAGAATCAGAAGCAGGGAATCAGAGGCCGGGAATCAGAGGCCGGAATCTGATGCCGGGAATAATAGGCCGGGAATCAGAGCTGGGGAATCAGTGGCGGGGAATCAGAGTTGGGGAATCAGAGGCGGGGAATGAGATATGGGGAAACAGGGGCGGGGAATCAGAGGCGGGGAATTAGAGTTGGGGAATCAGAGATGGGGAATCAGAGGCAGGGAATCAGAATCAGAAGCAGGGAATAAGACGCGGGGAATCAGAGGCGGGGAATCAGAGCTGGGGAATCAGAGGCAGTGAATCGGATGTGCGGAATCAGAGATGGGGAATCAGAGGTGGGGAATCAGAGGCGGTGAATCAGAGGCAGGAAATCAGACACGGGGAATCAGAGGCGGGGAATCAGAGCTGGGAAATTAGAGGCAGGGAATCAGAGTTGGGGATTCAGATGCGGGTAATCAGATATGGGGAAACAGAGGCGGGGAATCAGAGGTGGGCAAATAGAGGCGGGGAATCAGATATGGGGAATCAGAGGTGGGGAATCAAAGTTTGGGAATCAGAGGCGGGGACTTAGATATGGGGAAACAGATGCGGGGAATCAGAGGCGGGGAAACAGAGGCGGGGAATCAGATATGGGGAATCAGAGGTGGGGAATCAGAGGCAGGGAATTAGATGTGCGGAATCAGAGATGGGGAATCAGAGGCAGGGAATCAGAATCAGAAGCAGCGAATCAGAGGCCGGGAATCAGAGGTGGGGAATCAGAGTCCGGGAATCAGAGATGGGGAATCAGAGGCGGGGAATCAGAGGCGGGGAAACAGAGGCGAGGAATCAGATATGGGGAAGCAGAGGAGGCGAATCAAAGGCGGTGAATCAGAGATGGGGAATCAGAGGCGGGGAATCAGAGGCAGGGGATCAAACACGGGGAATCAGAGGTGGGGAATCAGAGCTGGGGAATCAGAGGTGGGGAATCAGAGTTGGGGAATCAGAGGCGGGGAATCAGAGATGGGGAATCAGAGGCTGGGAGTCGGATGTGCGGAATCAGAGATGGGGAATCAGAGGTGGGGAATCAGAGGCAGTGAATCAGACATGGGTAATCAGAGGCGGGGAATCAGAGGCAGGAAATCAGACACGGGGAATCAGAGGCGGGGAATCAGAGCTGGGGAATTAGATGCATGGAATCAGAGTTGGGGATTCAGAGGCGGAGAATCAGATATGGGGAAATAGTGGCGGGGAATCAGAGGCGGGGAAACATAGGCAGGGAATTAGATATGGGGAATCAGAGGTGGGTAATCAGAGCTGGGGAATCAGAGGTGGGGAATCAGAGTTGGGGAATCAGAGGCGGGGAATTAGATATGGGGAAACAGAGGCGGGGAATCAGAGGCGGGGAATCAGAGTTGGGGAATCAGAGGCGGGGAATCAGAGTCGGGGAATCAGAGGCAGGGAATCGGATGTGCGGAATCAGAGATGGGGAATCAGAGGTGGGGAATCAGAGGCGGTGAATCTGAGATGGGGAATCAGAGGCGGGGAATCAGAGGCAGGATATCAGACACGGGGATTCAGAGGCTGGGAATCAGACGGGGGGAATCAAAGGCGGGGAATCAGAGCTGGGGAATCAGAGGCAGGGAATCAGAGTTGGGGATTCAGTGGCGGGGAATCAGATATGGGGAAACAGAGGCGGGGAATCAGAGGCGGGCAAACAGAGGCGGGGAATTAGATATGGGGAATCAGAGGTGGGGAATCAGAGGTGGTGAATCAGAGATGGGGAATCACAGGCGGGGAATCAGAGGCAGGGAATAGAACGCGGGGAATCAGAGGCAGGGAATCAGAGCTGGGGAATCAGAGGCGGGGAATCATAGTTGGGAATCAGAGGCGGGGAATCAGATATGGGGAAACAGAGGCGGGGAATCAGAGGCGGGGAAACAGAGGCGGGGAATCAGATATGGGGAATCGGATGCGGGGAATCAGAGGCGGGGAATCAGAGCTGGGGAATCAGAGGCGGGGAATCAGAGTTGGTGCATCAGAGGTGGGGAATTAGATATGGGGAAACAGAGGCGGGGAATCAGAGGCGGGGAAACAGAGGCGGGGAATCAGATATGGGGAATCAGAGGTGGGGAATCAGAGTTTGGGAATCAGAGGCAGGGAATCAGAGGCTTGGAATCAGATGCAGGGAATCAGATGCGGGGAATCAGAGGCGGGGAATCAGAGCTGGGGAATCAGAGGTGGGGAATCAGAGTTGGGGAATCAGAGGCGGGGACTTAGATATTGGGAAACAGAGGTGTGGAATCAGAGGCGGGGAAACAGAGGTGGGGAATCAGATATGGGGATTCAGAGGTGGGGAATCAGAGGCAGGGAATCAGATGTGCGGAATCAGAGATGGGGAATCAAAGGCAGGGAATCAGAATCAGAAGCAGGGAATCAGAGGCCGGGAATCAGAGGCCGGAATCAGATGCCGGGAATAAGAGGCCGGGAATCAGAGGTGGGGAATCAGAGTCCGGGAATCAGAGATGGGGATTCAGAGGCGGGGAATGAGATATGGGGAATCAGAGGCGGGGAATCAGAGGTGGGGAAACAGAGGCGGGGAATCAGATATGGGGAATCAGAGGTGGGGAATCAGGGGCGGGGTATCAGTGGCAGGGAATTAGAGGCGGGAAATCAGAGGCCGGGAATCAGAGGCGGTGAATCAGAGGCGGGGATTCAGAGGCAGGGAATCGGATGTGCGGAATCAGAGATGGGGAATCAGAGGTGGGGAATCAGAGGCGGTGAATCAGACATGGGTAATCAGAGGCGGGGAATCAGAGGCAGGAAATCAGACACGGGGAATCAGAGGCGGGGAATCAGAGCTGGGGAATTAGATGCAGGGAATCAGAGTTGGGGATTCAGTGGCGGGGAATCAGAGATGGGGAAACAGAGGTGGGGAATCAGAGGTGGGCAAATAGAGGCGGGGAATCAGATATGGGGAAACAGAGGCGGGGAATCTGAGACGGGGAAACAGAGGCGGGGAATCAGATATGGGGAATCAGAGGTGGGGAATCAGAGGTTGGGAATCAGAGGCAGGGAATCAGAGGCTGGGAATCAGATGCAGGGAATCAGATGCGGGGATCAGAGGCGGGGAATCAGAGCTGGGGAATCAGAGGTGCGGAATCAGAGTTGGGGAATCAGAGGCGGGGAATCAGAGGCGGGGAAACAGAGGCGGGGAATCAGATATGGGGAATCAGAGGTGGGGAATCAGAGGCAGGGAATCAGATGTGCGGAATCAGAGATGGGGAATCAGAGGCAGGGAATCAGAATCAGAAGCAGGGGATAAGACGCGGGGAATCAGAGGCGGGAAATCAGAGCTGGGGAAGCAGAGGCAGTGAATCAGAGGCAGGGAATCAGAGGCAGGGAATCGGATGTGCGGAATCAGAGATGGGGAATCAGAGGTGGGGAATCAGAGGCGGTGAATCAGACATGGGTAATCAGAGGCGGGGAATCAGAGGCAGGAAATCAGACACGGGGAATCAGAGGCGGGGAATCAGAGCTGGGAAATTAGAGGCAGGGAATCAGAGTTGGGGATTCAGAGGCGGGGAATCAGATATGGGGAAACAGAGGCGGGGAATCAGAGGCGGGCAAATAGAGGCGGGGAATCAGATATGGGGAATCAGAGGTTGGGAATCAGAGGCAGGGAATCAGAGGCTGGGAATCAGATGCAGGGAATCAGATGCGGGGAATCAGAGGCGGGGAATCAGAGCTGGGGAATCAGAGGTGGGGAATCAAAGTTGGGGAATCAGAGGCGGGGACTTAGATATGGGGAAACAGAGGTGGGGAATCAGAGGCAGGGAATCAGATGTGCGGAATCAGAGATGGGGAATCAGAGGTGGGTAATCAGAGCTGGGGAATCAGAGGTGGGGAATCAGAGTTGGGGAATCAGAGGCGGGGACTTAGATATGGGGAAACAGAGGCGGGGAATCAGAGGCGGGGAATCAGAGTTGGGGAATCAGAGGCGGGGAATCAGAACTGGGGAATCAGAGGTGGTGAATCAGAGTCGGGGAATCAGAGGCAGGGAATCGGATGTGCGGAATCAGAGATGGGGAATCAGAGGTGGGGAATCAGAGGCGGTGAATCTGAGATGGGGAATCAGAGGCGGGGAATCAGAGGCAGGATATCAGACACGGGGATTCAGAGGCTGGGAATCAGTCGGGGGGAATCAAAGGCGGGGAATCAGAGCTGGGGAATCAGAGGCAGGGAATCAGAGTTGGGGATTCAGTGGCGGGGAATCAGATATGGGGAAACAGAGGCGGGGAATCAGAGGCGGGCAAACAGAGGCGGGGAATTAGATATGGGGAATCAGAGGTGGGGAATCAGAGGTGGTGAATCAGAGATGGGGAATCACAGGCGGGGAATCAGAGGCAGGGAATAGAACGCGGGGAATCAGAGGCAGGGAATCAGAGCTGGGGAATCAGAGGCGGGGAATCATAGTTGCGAATCAGAGGCGGGGAATCAGATATGGGGAAACAGAGGCGGGGAATCAGAGGCGGGGAAACAGAGGCGGGGAAACAGAGGCGGGGAATCAGATATGGGGAATCGGATGCGGGGAATCAGAGGCGGGGAATCAGAGCTGGGGAATCAGAGGCGGGGAATCAGAGTTGGTGCATCAGAGGTGGGGAATTCGATATGGGGAAACTGAGGCGGGGAATCAGAGGCGGGGAAACAGAGGCAGGGAATCAGATATGGGGAATCAGAGGTGGGGAATCAGAGGCAGGGAATCAGATGTGCGGAATCAGAGATGGAGAATCAGAGGCAGGGAATCAGAATCAGAAGCGGGGAATCAGAGGCCGGGTATCAGAGGCCTGGAATCAGATGCTGGTAATAAGAGGCCGGGAATCAGAGGTGGGGAATCAGAGGCGGGGAATCAGATATGGGGAATCAGAGGTGGGGAATCAGAGGCAGGGAATCAGATGTGCAGAATCAGAGATGGGGAATCAGAGGCAGGGAATCAGAATCAGAAGCAGGGAATAAGACGCGGGGAATCAGAGGTGGGGAATCAGAGCTGGGGAATCAGAGGCAGTGATTCGGATGTGCGGAATCAGAGATGGGGAATCAGAGGTGGGGAATCAGAGGCGGTGAATCAGACATGGGTAATCAGAGGCGGGGAATCAGAGGCAGGAAATCAGACACGGGGAATCAGAGGCGGGGAATCAGAGCTGGGAAATTAGAGGCAGGGAATCAGAGTTGGGGATTCAGAGGCGTGTAATCAGATATGGGGAAACAGAGGCGGGGAATCAGAGGCAGGCAAATAGAGGCGGGGAATCAGATATGGGGAAACAGAGGCGGGGAATCAGAGGCGGGGAAACAGAGGCGGGGAATCAGATATGGGGAATCAGAGGTGGGGAATCAGAGTTTGGGAATCAGAGGCAGGGAATCAGAGCCTGGGAATCAGATGCAGGGAATCAGATGCGGGGAATCAGAGGCGGGCAATCAGAGCTGGGGAATCAGAGGTGGGGAATCAAAGTTGGGGAATCAGAGGCGGGGACTTAGATATGGGGAAACAGAGGCGGGGAATCAGAGGCGGGGAAACAGAGGCGGGGAATCAGATATGGGGAATCAGAGGTGGGGAATCAGAGGTGGGGAATCAGAGTTGGGGAATCAGAGGCGGGGAATTAGATATGGGGAAACAGAGGCGGGGAATCAGAGGCGGGGAATCAGAGTTGGGGAATCAGAGGCGGGGAATCAGAGTCGGGGAATCAGAGGCAGGGAATCGGATGTGCGGAATCAGAGATGGGGAATCAGAGGTGGGGAATCAGAGGCGGTGAATCTGAGATGGGGAATCAGAGGCGGGGAATCAGAGGCAGGATATCAGACACGGGGATTCAGAGGCTGGGAATCAGACGGGGGGAATCAAAGGCGGGGAATCAGAGCTGGGGAATCAGAGGCAGGGAATCAGAGTTGGGGATTCAGTGGCGGGGAATCAGATATGGGGAAACAGAGGCGGGGAATCAGAGGCGGGCAAACAGAGGCGGGGAATTAGATATGGGGAATCAGAGGTGGGGAATCAGAGGTGGTGAATCAGAGATGGGGAATCACAGGCGGGGAATCAGAGGCAGGGAATAGAACGCGGGGAATCAGAGGCAGGGAATCAGAGCTGGGGAATCAGAGGCGGGGAATCATAGTTGGGAATCAGAGGCGGGGAATCAGATATGGGGAAACAGAGGCGGGGAATCAGAGGCGGGGAAACAGAGGCGGGGAATCAGATATGGGGAATCGGATGCGGGGAATCAGAGGCGGGGAATCAGAGCTGGGGAATCAGAGGCAGGGAATCAGAGTTGGTGCATCA
The DNA here is from genome assembly GCF_036971445.1 of Narcine bancroftii. Taxonomy (NCBI): domain Eukaryota; kingdom Metazoa; phylum Chordata; class Chondrichthyes; order Torpediniformes; family Narcinidae; genus Narcine; species Narcine bancroftii. The sequence goes on from NW_027211933.1 coordinate 94,796, forward strand.
GAGGTGGGGAATTAGATATGGGGAAACAGAGGCGGGGAATCAGAGGCGGGGAAACAGAGGCGGGGAATCAGATATGGGGAATCAGAGGTGGGGAATCAGAGTTTGGGAATCAGAGGCAGGGAATCAGAGGCTTGGAATCAGATGCAGGGAATCAGATGCGGGGAATCAGAGGCGGGGAATCAGAGCTGGGGAATCAGAGGTGGGGAATCAGAGTTGGGGAATCAGAGGCGGGGACTTAGATATTGGGAAACAGAGGTGTGGAATCAGAGGCGGGGAAACAGAGGTGGGGAATGAGATATGGGGATTCAGAGGTGGGGAATCAGAGGCAGGGAATCAGATGTGCGGAATCAGAGATGGGGAATCAAAGGCAGGGAATCAGAATCAGAAGCATGGAATCAGAGGCCGGGAATCAGAGGCCGGAATCAGATGCCGGGAATAAGAGGCCGGGAATCAGAGGTGGGGAATCAGAGTCCGGGAATCAGAGATGGGGATTCAGAGGCGGGGAATGAGATATGGGGAATCAGAGGCGGGGAATCAGAGGTGGGGAAACAGAGGCGGGGAATCAGATATGGGGAATCAGAGGTGGGGAATCAGGGGCGGGGTATCAGTGGCAGGGAATTAGAGGCGGGAAATCAGAGGCCGGGAATCAGAGGCGGTGAATCAGAGGCGGGGATTCAGAGGCAGGGAATCGGATGTGCGGAATCAGAGATGGGGAATCAGAGGTGGGGAATCAGAGGCGGTGAATCAGACATGGGTAATCAGAGGCGGGGAATCAGAGGCAGGAAATCAGACACGGGGAATCAGAGGCGGGGAATCAGAGCTGGGGAATTAGATGCAGGGAATCAGAGTTGGGGATTCAGTGGCGGGGAATCAGAGATGGGGAAACAGAGGTGGGGAATCAGAGGTGGGCAAATAGAGGCGGGGAATCAGATATGGGGAAACAGAGGCGGGGAATCAGAGACGGGGAAACAGAGGCGGGGAATCAGATATGGGGAATCAGAGGTGGGGAATCAGAGGTTGGGAATCAGAGGCAGGGAATCAGAGGCTGGGAATCAGATGCAGGGAATCAGATGCGGGGATCAGAGGCGGGGAATCAGAGCTGGGGAATCAGAGGTGCGGAATCAGAGTTGGGGAATCAGAGGCGGGGAATCAGAGGCGGGGAAACAGAGGCGGGGAATCAGATATGGGGAATCAGAGGTGGGGAATCAGAGGCAGGGAATCAGATGTGCGGAATCAGAGATGGGGAATCAGAGGCAGGGAATCAGAATCAGAAGCAGGGGATAAGACGCGGGGAATCAGAGGCGGGAAATCAGAGCTGGGGAAGCAGAGGCAGTGAATCAGAGGCAGGGAATCAGAGGCAGGGAATCGGATGTGCGGAATCAGAGATGGGGAATCAGAGGTGGGGAATCAGAGGCGGTGAATCAGACATGGGTAATCAGAGGCGGGGAATCAGAGGCAGGAAATCAGACACGGGGAATCAGAGGCGGGGAATCAGAGCTGGGAAATTAGAGGCAGGGAATCAGAGTTGGGGATTCAGAGGCGGGGAATCAGATATGGGGAAACAGAGGCGGGGAATCAGAGGCGGGAAAATAGAGGCGGGGAATCAGATATGGGGAAACAGAGGCGGTGAATCAGAGGCGGGGAAAGAGAGGCGGGGAATCAGATATGGGGAATCAGAGGTGGGGAATCAGAGGTTGGGAATCAGAGGCAGGGAATCAGAGGCTGGGAATCAGATGCAGGGAATCAGATGCGGGGAATCAGAGGCGGGGAATCAGAGCTGGGGAATCAGAGGTGGGGAATCAAAGTTGGGGAATCAGAGGCGGGGACTTAGATATGGGGAAACAGAGGTGGGGAATCAGAGGCAGGGAATCAGATGTGCGGAATCAGAGATGGGGAATCAGAGGTGGGTAATCAGAGCTGGGGAATCAGAGGTGGGGAATCAGAGTTGGGGAATCAGAGGCGGGGACTTAGATATGGGGAAACAGAGGCGGGGAATCAGAGGCGGGGAATCAGAGTTGGGGAATCAGAGGCGGGGAATCAGAACTGGGGAATCAGAGGTGGTGAATCAGAGTCGGGGAATCAGAGGCAGGGAATCGGATGTGCGGAATCAGAGATGGGGAATCAGAGGTGGGGAATCAGAGGCGGTGAATCTGAGATGGGGAATCAGAGGCGGGGAATCAGAGGCAGGATATCAGACACGGGGATTCAGAGGCTGGGAATCAGACGGGGGGAATCAAAGGCGGGGAATCAGAGCTGGGGAATCAGAGGCAGGGAATCAGAGTTGGGGATTCAGTGGCGGGGAATCAGATATGGGGAAACAGAGGCGGGGAATCAGAGGCGGGCAAACAGAGGCGGGGAATTAGATATGGGGAATCAGAGGTGGGGAATCAGAGGTGGTGAATCAGAGATGGGGAATCACAGGCGGGGAATCAGAGGCAGGGAATAGAACGCGGGGAATCAGAGGCAGGGAATCAGAGCTGGGGAATCAGAGGCGGGGAATCATAGTTGCGAATCAGAGGCGGGGAATCAGATATGGGGAAACAGAGGCGGGGAATCAGAGGCGGGGAAACAGAGGCGGGGAAACAGAGGCGGGGAATCAGATATGGGGAATCGGATGCGGGGAATCAGAGGCGGGGAATCAGAGCTGGGGAATCAGAGGCGGGGAATCAGAGTTGGTGCATCAGAGGTGGGGAATTCGATATGGGGAAACAGAGGCGGGGAATCAGAGGCGGGGAAACAGAGGCAGGGAATCAGATATGGGGAATCAGAGGTGGGGAATCAGAGGCAGGGAATCAGATGTGCGGAATCAGAGATGGAGAATCAGAGGCAGGGAATCAGAATCAGAAGCGGGGAATCAGAGGCCGGGTATCAGAGGCCTGGAATCAGATGCTGGTAATAAGAGGCCGGGAATCAGAGGTGGGGAATCAGAGGCGGGGAATCAGATATGGGGAATCAGAGGTGGGGAATCAGAGGCAGGGAATCAGATGTGCAGAATCAGAGATGGGGAATCAGAGGCAGGGAATCAGAATCAGAAGCAGGGAATAAGACGCGGGGAATCAGAGCTGGGGAATCAGAGGCAGTGATTCGGATGTGCGGAATCAGAGATGGGGAATCAGAGGTGGGGAATCAGAGGCGGTGAATCAGACATGGGTAATCAGAGGCGGGGAATCAGAGGCAGGAAATCAGACACGGGGAATCAGAGGCGGGGAATCAGAGCTGGGAAATTAGAGGCAGGGAATCAGAGTTGGGGATTCAGAGGCGTGTAATCAGATATGGGGAAACAGAGGCGGGGAATCAGAGGCAGGCAAATAGAGGCGGGGAATCAGATATGGGGAAACAGAGGCGGGGAATCAGAGGCGGGGAAACAGAGGCGGGGAATCAGATATGGGGAATCAGAGGTGGGGAATCAGAGTTTGGGAATCAGAGGCAGGGAATCAGAGCCTGGGAATCAGATGCAGGGAATCAGATGCGGGGAATCAGAGGCGGGCAATCAGAGCTGGGGAATCAGAGGTGGGGAATCAAAGTTGGGGAATCAGAGGCGGGGACTTAGATATGGGGAAACAGAGGCGGGGAATCAGAGGCGGGGAAACAGAGGCGGGGAATCAGATATGGGGAATCAGAGGTGGGGAATCAGAGGCAGGGAATTAGATGTGCGGAATCAGAGATGGGGAATCAGAGTCAGGGAATCAGAATCAGAAGCAGGGAATCAGAGGCCGGGAATCAGAGGCGAGGAAACATAGCTGGGGAATAAGAGGCGGTGAATCAGAATTGGGGAATCAGAGATGGGGAATCAGAGATGGGGAATCAGAGGCGGGGAATCAGACGCAATGAATCAGAGGTGGTGAATCAGAGATGTGGAATCAGAGGCGGGGAATCAGAGGCAGGGAATCAGATGCGGGGAATCAGAGGCGGGGAATCATAGCTGGCGAATCAGATGCGGGGAAACAGAGGCGGCAAATCAGATATGGGGAATCAGAGGTGGGGAATCAGAGGTTGTGAATCAGAGATGGGGAATCAGAGCGGGGAATCAGAGGCCGGTAATCAGACGCGGGGAATCAGATGCGGGGATTCAGAGCTGGGGAATCAGATGCGGGGATTCAGAGCTGGGGAATCAGAGGCGGGGAATCAGAGTTGGGGAATCAGAGGCGGGGAATCAGATATGGGGAATCAGAGGCTGGGAATCAGAGGCGGGGAAATAGAGGCGGGGAATCAGATATGGGGAAACAGAGGCGGGGAATCAGAGGCGGGGAAACAGAGGCGGGGAATCAGATATGGGGAATCAGAGGTGGGGAATCAGAGGTTGGGAATCAGAGGCAGGGAATCAGAGGCTGGGAATCAGATGCAGGGAATCAGATGCAGGGAATCAGAGGCGGGGAATCAGAGCTGGGGAATCAGAGGTGGGGAATCAGAGTTGGGGAATCAGAGGCGGGGACAGATATGGGGAAACAGAGGCGGGGAATCAGAGGCGGGGAAACAGAGGCGGGGAAACAGAGGCGGGGAATCAGATATGGGGAATCAGAGGTGCGGAATCAGAGGTTGGGAATCAGAGGCAGGGAATCAGAGGCTGGGAATCAGATGCAGGGAATCAGATGCGGGGAATCAGAGGCGGGGAATCAGAGCTGGGGAATCAGAGGTGGGGAATCAGAGTTGGGGAATCAGAGGCGTGGACTTAGATATGGGGAAACAGAGGCGGGGAATCAGAGGCGGGGAAACAGAGGCGGGGAATCAGACACAATGAATCAGAGGTGGTGAATCAGAGATGTGGAATCAGAGGCGGGGAATCAGAGGCAGGGAATCAGATGCGGGGAATCAGAGGCGGGGAATCATAGCTGGTGAATCAGAAGCGGGGAATCAGAGGTGGGGAATCAGAGGCGGGGAAACAGAGGCGGCAAATCAGATATGGGGAATCAGAGGTGGGGAATCAGAGGTTGAGAATCAGAGATGGGGAATCAGAGCGGGGAATCAGAGGCCGGTAATCAGACGCGGGGAATCAGATGCGGGGATTCAGAGCTGGGGAATCAGAGGCGGGGAATCAGAGTTGGGGAATCAGAGGCGGGGAGTCAGATATGGGGAATCAGAGGCTGGGAATCAGAGGAAGGGAAATAGAGGCGGGGAATCAGATATGGGGAAACAGAGGCGGGGAATCAGAGGCGGGGAAACAGAGGCGGGGAATCAGATATGGGGAATCAGAGGTGGGGAATCAGAGGTTGGGAATCAGAGGCAGGGAATCAGAGGCTGGGAATCAGATGCAGGGAATCAGATGCGGGGAATCAGAGGCGGGGAATCAGAGCTGTGGAATCAGAGGTGGGGAATCAGAGTTGGGGAATCAGAGGCGGGGACTTAGATATGGGGAAACAGAGGCGGGGAATCAGAGGCAGGGAAACAGAGGCGGGGAATCAGATATGGCGAATCAGAGGTGGGGAATCAGAGGCAGGGAATCAGATGTGCAGAATCAGAGATGGGGAATCAGAGGCAGGGAATCAGAATCAGAAGCAGGGAATAAGACGCTGGGAATCAGAGGCGGGGAATCAGAGTTGGGGAATCAGAGGCAGTGAATCGGATGTGCGGAATCAGAGATGGGGAATCAGAGGTGGGGAATCAGAGGCGGTGAATCAGACATGGGTAATCAGAGGCGGGGAATCAGAGGCGGGGAATCAGAGCTGGGAAATTAGAGGCAGGGAATCAGAGTTGGGGATTCAGAGGCGGGTAATCAGATATGGGGAAACAGAGGCGGGGAATCAGAGGCGGGCAAATAGAGGCGGGGAATCAGATATGGGGAAACAGAGGCGGGGAATCAGAGGCGGGGAAACAGAGGCGGGGAATCAGATATGGGGAATCAGAGGTGGGGAATCAGAGTTTGGGAATCAGAGGCAGGGAATCAGAGGCTGGGAATCAGATGCAGGGAATCAGATGCGGGGAATCAGAGGCGGGGAATCAGAGCTGGGGAATCAGAGGTGGGGAATCAAAGTTGGGGAATCAGAGGCGGGGACTTAGATATGGGGAAACAGAGGCGGGGAATCAGAGGTGGGGAAACAGAGGCGGGGAATTAGATGTGCGGAATCAGAGATGGGGAATCAGAGGCAGGGAATCAGAATCAGAAGCAGCGAATCAGAGGCCGGGAATCAGAGGTGGGGAATCAGAGTCCGGGAATCAGAGATGGGGAATCAGAGGCGGGGAATGAGATATGGGGAATCAGAGGCGGGAAATCAGAGGCGGGGAAACAGAGGCGAGGAATCAGATATGGGGAATCAGAGGTGGGGATTCAGAGGCGGTGAATCAGACATGGGTAATCAGAGGCGGGGAATCAGAGGCAGGAAATCAGACACGGGGAATCAGAGGCGGGGAATCAGAGCTGGGGAATTAGATGCAGTGAATCAGAGTTGGGGATTCAGAGGCGGAGAATCAGATATGGGGAAACAGTGGCGGGGAATCAGAGGCGGGGAAACAGAGGCTGGGAATTAGATATGGGGAATCAGAGGTGGGTAATCAGAGCTGGGGAATCAGAGGTGGGGAATCAGAGTTGGGGAATCAGAGGCGGGGACTTAGATATGGGGAAACAGAGGCGGGGAATCAGAGGCGGGGAATCAGAGTTGGGGAATCAGAGGCGGGGAATCAGAGCTGGGGAATCAGAGGTGGGGAATCAGAGTCGGGGAATCAGAGGCAGGGAATCGGATGTGCGGAATCAGAGATGGGGAATCAGAGGTGGGGAATCAGAGGCGGTGAATCTGAGATGGGGATTCAGAGGCTGGGAATCAGACGGGGGGAATCAAAGGCGGGGAATCAGAGCTGGGGAATCAGAGGCAGGGAATCAGAGTTGGGATTCAGTGGCGGGGAATCAGATATGGGGAAACAGAGGCGTGGAATCAGAGGCGGGCAAACAGAGGCGGGGAATTAGATATGGGGAATCAGAGGTGGGGAATCAGAGGTGGTGAATCAGAGATGGGGAATCACAGGCGCGGAATCAGAGGCAGGGAATAGAACGCGGGGAATCAGAGGCAGGGAATCAGAGCTGGGGAATCAGAGGCGGGGAATCATAGTTGGGAATCAGAGGCGGGGAATCAGATATGGGGAAACAGAGGCGGGGAATCAGAGGCGGGGAAACAGAGGCGGGGAATCAGATATGGGGAATCGGATGCGGGGAATCAGAGGCGGGGAATCAGAGCTGGGGAATCAGAGGCGGGGAATCAGAGTTGGTGCATCAGAGGTGGGGAATTAGATATGGGGAAACAGAGGCGGGGAATCAGTGGCGGGGAATCAGAGGCGGGGAATCAGAGTTGGTGCATCAGAAGTGGGGAATTAGATATGGGGAATCAGAGGTGGGGAATCAGAGGCAGGGAATCAGATGTGCAGAATCAGAGATGGGGAATCAGAGGCAGGGAATCAGAATCAGAAGCAGGGAATAAGACGCGGGGAATCAGAGGCGGGGAATCAGAGCTGGGGAATCAGAGGCAGTGATTCGGATGTGCGGAATCAGAGATGGGGAATCAGAGGTGGGGAATCAGAGGCGGTGAATCAGACATGGGTAATCAGAGGCGGGGAATCAGAGGCAGGAAATCAGACACGGGGAATCAGAGGCGGGGAATCAGAGCTGGGAAATTAGAGGCAGGGAATCAGAGTTGGGGATTCAGAGGCGGGTAATCAGATATGGGGAAACAGAGGCGGGGAATCAGAGGCAGGCAAATAGAGGCGGGGAATCAGATATGGGGAAACAGAGGCGGGGAATCAGAGGCGGGGAAACAGAGGCGGGGAATCAGATATGGGGAATCAGAGGTGGGGAATCAGAGTTTGGGAATCAGAGGCAGGGAATCAGAGCCTGGGAATCAGATGCAGGGAATCAGATGCGGGGAATCAGAGGCGGGCAATCAGAGCTGGGGAATCAGAGGTGGGGAATCAAAGTTGGGGAATCAGAGGCGGGGACTTAGATATGGGGAAACAGAGGCGGGGAATCAGAGGCGGGGAAACAGAGGCGGGGAATCAGATATGGGGAATCAGAGGTGGGGAATCAGAGGCAGGGAATTAGATGTGCGGAATCAGAGATGGGGAATCAGAGTCAGGGAATCAGAATTAGAAGCAGGGAATCAGAGGCCGGGAATCAGAGGCGAGGAAACATAGCTGGGGAATCAGAGGCGGTGAATCAGAATTGGGGAATCAGAGATGGGGAATCAGAGATGGGGAATCAGAGGCGGGGAATCAGACGCAATGAATCAGAGGTGGTGAATCAGAGATGTGGAATCAGAGGCGGGGAATCAGAGGCAGGGAATCAGATGCGGGGAATCAGAGGCGGGGAATCATAGCTGGCGAATCAGAGGCGGGGAAACAGAGGCGGCAAATCAGATATGGGGAATCAGAGGTGGGGAATCAGAGGTTGTGAATCAGAGATGGGGAATCAGAGCGGGGAATCAGAGGCCGGTAATCAGACGCGGGGAATCAGATGCGGGGATTCAGAGCTGGGGAATCAGATGCGGGGATTCAGAGCTGGGGAATCAGAGGCGGGGAATCAGAGTTGGGGAATCAGAGGCGGGGAATCAGATATGGGGAATCAGAGGCTGGGAATCAGAGGCGGGGAAATAGAGGCGGGGAATCAGATATGGGGAAACAGAGGCGGGGAATCAGAGTCGGGGAAACAGAGGCGGGGAATCAGATATGGGGAATCAGAGGTGGGGAATCAGAGGTTGGGAATCAGAGGCAGGGAATCAGAGGCTGGGAATCAGATGCAGGGAATCAGATGCGGGGAATCAGAAGCGGGGAATCAGAGCTGGGGAATCAGAGGTGGGGAATCAGAGTTGGGGAATCAGAGGCGGGGACTTAGATATGGGGAAACAGAGGCGGGGAATCAGAGGCGGGGAAACAGAGGCGGGGAAACAGAGGCGGGGAATCAGATATGGGGAATCAGAGGTGCGGAATCAGAGGTTGGGAATCAGAGGCAGGGAATCAGAGGCTGGGAATCAGATGCAGGGAATCAGATGCGGGGAATCAGAGGCGGGGAATCAGAGCTGGGGAATCAGAGGTGGGGAATCAGAGTTGGGGAATCAGAGGCGGGGACTTAGATATGGGGAAACAGAGGCGGGGAATCAGAGGCGGGGAAACAGAGGCGGGGAATCAAACGCAATGAATCAGAGGTGGTGAATCAGAGATGTGGAATCAGAGGCGGGGAATCAGAGGCAGGGAATCAGATGCGGGGAATCAGAGGCGGGGAATCATAGCTGGTGAATCAGAGGCGGGGAATCAGAGGTGGGAAATCAGAGGCGGGGAAACAGAGGCGGCAAATCAGATATGGGGAATCAGAGGTGGGGAATCAGAGGTTGTGAATCAGAGATGGGGAATCAGAGCGGGGAATCAGAGGCCGGTAATCAGACGCGGGGAATCAGATGCGGGGATTCAGAGCTGGGGAATCAGAGGCGGGGAATCAGAGTTGGGGAATCAGAGGCGGGGAATCAGATATGGGGAATCAGAGGCTGGGAATCAGAGGAAGGGAAATAGAGGCGGGGAATCAGATATGGGGAAACAGAGGCGGGGAATCAGAGGCGGGGAAACAGAGGCGGGGAATCAGATATGGGGAATCAGAGGTGGGGAATCAGAGGTTGGGAATCAGAGGCAGGGAATCAGAGGCTGGGAATCAGATGCAGGGAATCAGATGCGGGGAATCAGAGGCGGGGAATCAGAGCTGGGGAATCAGAGGTGGGGAATCAGAGTTGGGGAATCAGAGGCGGGGACTTAGATATGGGGAAACAGAGGCGGGGAATCAGAGGCAGGGAAACAGAGGCGGGGAATCAGATATGGCGAATCAGAGGTGGGGAATCAGAGGCAGGGAATCAGATGTGCAGAATCAGAGATGGGGAATCAGAGGCAGGGAATCAGAATCAGAAGCAGGGAATAAGACGCTGGGAATCAGAGGCGGGGAATCAGAGTTGGGGAATCAGAGGCAGTGAATCGGATGTGCGGAATCAGAGATGGGGAATCAGAGGTGGGGAATCAGAGGCGGTGAATCAGACATGGGTAATCAGAGGCGGGGAATCAGAGGCAGGAAATCAGAAACGGGGAATCAGAGGCGGGGAATCAGAGCTGGGAAATTAGAGGCAGGGAATCAGAGTTGGGGATTCAGAGGCGGGTAATCAGATATGGGGAAACAGAGGCGGGGAATCAGAGGCGGGCAAATAGAGGCGGGGAATCAGATATGGGGAAACAGAGGCGGGGAATCAGAGGCGGGGAAACAGAGGCGGGGAATCAGATATGGGGAATCAGAGGTGGGGAATCAGAGTTTGGGAATCAGAGGCAGGGAATCAGAGGCTGGGAATCAGATGCAGGGAATCAGATGCGGGGAATCAGAGGCGGGGAATCAGAGCTGGGGAATCAGAGGTGGGGAATCAAAGTTGGGGAATCAGAGGCGGGGACTTAGATATGGGGAAACAGAGGCGGGGAATCAGAGGTGGGGAAACAGAGGCGGGGAATTAGATGTGCGGAATCAGAGATGGGGAATCAGAGGCAGGGAATCAGAATCAGAAGCAGCGAATCAGAGGCCGGGAATCAGAGGTGGGGAATCAGAGTCCGGGAATCAGAGATGGGGAATCAGAGGCGGGGAATGAGATATGGGGAATCAGAGGCGGGAAATCAGAGGCGGGGAAACAGAGGCGAGGAATCAGATATGGGGAATCAGAGGTGGGGAATCAGAGGCGGTGAATCAGACATGGGTAATCAGAGGCGGGGAATCAGAGGCAGGAAATCAGACACGGGGAATCAGAGGCGGGGAATCAGAGCTGGGGAATTAGATGCAGGGAATCAGAGTTGGGGATTTAGAGGCGGAGAATCAGATATGGGGAAACAGTGGCGGGGAATCAGAGGCGGGGAAACAGAGGCTGGGAATTAGATATGGGGAATCAGAGGTGGGTAATCAGAGCTGGGGAATCAGGTGGGGAATCAGAGTTGGGGAATCAGAGGCGGGGACTTAGATATGGGGAAACAGAGGCGGGGAATCAGAGGCGGGGAATCAGAGTTGGGGAATCAGAGGCGGGGAATCAGAGCTGGGGAATCAGAGGTGGGGAATCAGAGTCGGGGAATCAGAGGCAGGAAATCGGATGTGCGGAATCAGAGATGGGGAATCAGAGGTGGGGAATCAGAGGCGGTGAATCTGAGATGGGGAATCAGAGGCGGGGAATCAGTGGCAGGATATCAGACACGGGGATTCAGAGGCTGGGAATCAGACGGGTGGAATCAAAGGCGGGGAATCAGAGCTGGGGAATCAGAGGCAGGGAATCAGAGTTGGGATTCAGTTGCGGGGAATCAGATATGGGGAAACAGAGGCGGGGAATCAGAGGCGGGCAAACAGAGGCGGGGAATTAGATATGGGGAATCAGAGGTGGGGAATCAGAGGTGGTGAATCAGAGATGGGGAATCACAGGCGGGGAATCAGAGGCAGGGAATAGAACGCGGGGAATCAGAGGCAGGGAATCAGAGCTGGGGAATCAGAGGCGGGGAATCATAGTTGGGAATCAGAGGCGGGGAATCAGATATGGGGAAACAGAGGCGGGGAATCAGAGGCGGGGAAACAGAGGCGGGGAATCAGATATGGGGAATCGGATGCGGGGAATCAGAGGCGGGGAATCAGAGCTGGGGAATCAGAGGCGGGGAATCAGAGTTGGTGCATCAGAGGTGGGGAATTAGATATGGGGAAACAGAGGCGGGGAATCAGAGGCGGGGAATCAGAGGCGGGGAATCAGAGTTGGTGCATCAGAGGTGGGGAATTAGATATGGGGAATCAGAGGTGGGGAATCAGAGGCAGGGAATCAGATGTGCAGAATCAGAGATGGGGAATCAGAGGCAGGGAATCAGAATCAGAAGCAGGGAATAAGACGCGGGGAATCAGAGGCGGGGAATCAGAGCTGGGGAATCAGAGGCAGTGATTCGGATGTGCGGAATCAGAGATGGGGAATCAGAGGTGGGGAATCAGAGGCGGTGAATCAGACATGGGTAATCAGAGGCGGGGAATCAGAGGCAGGAAATCAGACACGGGGAATCAGAGGCGGGGAATCAGAGCTGGGAAATTAGAGGCAGGGAATCAGAGTTGGGGATTCAGAGGCGGGTAATCAGATATGGGGAAACAGAGGCGGGGAATCAGAGGCAGGCAAATAGAGGCGGGGAATCAGATATGGGGAAACAGAGGCGGGGAATCAGAGGCGGGGAAACAGAGGCGGGGAATCAGATATGGGGAATCAGAGGTGGGGAATCAGAGTTTGGGAATCAGAGGCGGGCAATCAGAGCTGGGGAATCAGAGGTGGGGAATCAAAGTTGGGGAATCAGAGGCGGGGACTTAGATATGGGGAAACAGAGGCGGGGAATCAGAGGCGGGGAAACAGAGGCAGGGAATCAGATATGGGGAATCAGAGGTGGGGAATCAGAGGCAGGGAATTAGATGTGCGGAATCAGAGATGGGGAATCAGAGTCAGGGAATCAGAATCTGAAGCAGGGAAGCAGAGGCCGGGAATCAGAGGCGAGGAAAAATAGCTGGGGAATCAGAGGCGGTGAATAAGAATTGGGGAATCAGAGATGGGGAATCAGAGATGGGGAATCAGAGGCGGGGAATCAGACGCAATGAATCAGAGGTGGTGAATCAGAGATGTGGAATCAGAGGCGGGGAATCAGAGGCCGGTAATCAGACGCGGGGAATCAGATGCGGGGATTCAGAGCTGGGGAATCAGATGCGGGGATTCAGAGCTGGGGAATCAGAGGCGGGGAATCAGAGTTGGGGAATCAGAGGCGGGGAATCAGATATGGGGAATCAGAGGCTGGGAATCAGAGGCGGGGAAATAGAGGCGGGGAATCAGATATGGGGAAACAGAGGCGGGGAATCAGAGGCGGGGAAACAGAGGCGGGGAATCAGATATGGGGAATCAGAGGTGGGGAATCAGAGGTTGGGAATCAGAGGCAGGGAATCAGAGGCTGGGAATCAGATGCAGGGAATCAGATGCGGGGAATCAGAGGCGGGGAATCAGAGCTGGGGAATCAGAGGTGGGGAATCAGAGTTGGGGAATCAGAGGTGGGGACTTAGATATGGGGAAACAGAGGCGGGGAATCAGAGGCGGGGAAACAGAGGCGGGGAAACAGAGGCGGGGAATCAGATATGGGGAATCAGAGGTGCGGAATCAGAGGTTGGGAATCAGAGGCAGGGAATCAGAGGCTGGGAATCAGATGCAGGGAATCAGATGCGGGGAATCAGAGGCGGGGAATCAGAGCTGGGGAATCAGAGGTGGGGAATCAGAGTTGGGGAATCAGAGGCGGGGACTTAGATATGGGGAAACAGAGGCGGGGAATCAGAGGCGGGGAAACAGAGGCGGGGAATCAGACGCAATGAATCAGAGGTGGTGAATCAGAGATGTGGAATCAGAGGCGGGGAATCAGAGGCAGGGAATCAGATGCGGGGAATCAGAGGCGGGGAATCATAGCTGGTGAATCAGAGGCGGGGAATCAGAGGTGGGGAATCAGAGGCGGGGAAACAGAGGCGGCAAATCAGATATTGGGAATCAGAGGTGGGGAATCAGAGGTTGTGAATCAGAAATGGGGAATCAGAGCGGGGAATCAGAGGCCGGTAATCAGACGCGGGGAATCAGATGCGGGGATTCAGAGCTGGGGAATCAGAGGCGGGGAATCAGAGTTGGGGAATCAGAGGCGGGGAATCAGATATGGGGAATCAGAGGCTGGGAATCAGAGGAAGGGAAATAGAGGCGGGGAATCAGATATGGGGAAACAGAGGCGGGGAATCAGAGGCGGGGAAACAGAGGCGGGGAATCAGATATGGGGAATCAGAGGTGGGGAATCAGAGGTTGGGAATCAGAGGCAGGGAATCAGAGGCTGGGAATCAGATGCAGGGAATCAGATGCGGGGAATCAGAAGCGGGGAATCAGAGCTGGGGAATCAGAGGTGGGGAATCAGAGTTGGGGAATCAGAGGCGGGGACTTAGATATGGGGAAACAGAGGCGGGGAATCAGAGGCAGGGAAACAGAGGCGGGGAATCAGATATGGCGAATCAGAGGTGGGGAATCAGAGGCAGGGAATCAGATGTGCAGAATCAGAGATGGGGAATCAGAGGCAGGGAATCAGAATCAGAAGCAGGGAATAAGACGCTGGGAATCAGAGGCGGGGAATCAGAGTTGGGGAATCAGAGGCAGTGAATCGGATGTGCGGAATCAGAGATGGGGAATCAGAGGTGGGGAATCACAGGCGGTGAATCAGACATGGGTAATCAGAGGCGGGGAATCAGAGGCAGGAAATCAGAAACGGGGAATCAGAGGCGGGGAATCAGAGCTGGGAAATTAGAGGCAGGGAATCAGAGTTGGGGATTCAGAGGCGGGTAATCAGATATGGGGAAACAGAGGCGGGGAATCAGAGGCGGGCAAATAGAGGCGGGGAATCAGATATGGGGAAACAGAGGCGGGGAATCAGAGGTGGGGAAACAGAGGCGGGGAATCAGATATGGGGAATCAGAGGTGGGGAATCAGAGTTTGGGAATCAGAGGCAGGGAATCAGAGGCTGGGAATCAGATGCAGGGAATCAGATGCGGGGAATCAGAGGCGGGGAATCAGAGCTGGGGAATCAGATGTGGGGAATCAAAGTTGGGGAATCAGAGGCGGGGACTTAGATATGGGGAAACAGAGGCGGGGAATCAGAGGTGGGGAAACAGAGGCGGGGAATTAGATGTGCGGAATCAGAGATGGGGAACCAGAGGCAGGGAATCAGAATCAGAAGCAGCGAATCAGAGGCCGGGAATCAGAGGTGGGGAATCAGAGTCCGGGAATCAGAGATGGGGAATCAGAGGCGGGGAATGAGATATGGGGAATCAGAGGCGGGAAATCAGAGGCGGGGAAACAGAGGCGAGGAATCAGATATGGGGAATCAGAGGTGGGGAATCAGAGGCGGTGAATCAGACATGGGTAATCAGAGGCGGGGAATCAGAGGCAGGAAATCAGACACGGGGAATCAGAGGCGGGGAATCAGAGCTGGGGAATTAGATGCAGGGAATCAGAGTTGGGGATTCAGAGGCGGAGAATCAGATATGGGGAAACAGTGGCGGGGAATCAGAGGCGGGGAAACAGAGGCTGGGAATTAGATATGGGGAATCAGAGGTGGGTAATCAGAGCTGGGGAATCAGAGGTGGGGAATCAGAGTTGGGGAATCAGAGGCGGGGACTTAGATATGGGGAAACAGAGGCGGGGAATCAGAGGCGGGGAATCAGAGTTGGGGAATCAGAGGCGGGGAATCAGAGCTGGGGAATCAGAGGTGGGGAATCAGAGTCGGGGAATCAGAGGCAGGGAATCGGATGTGCGGAATCAGAGATGGGGAATCAGAGGTGGGGAATCAGAGGCGGTGAATCTGAGATGGGGAATCAGAGGCGGGGAATCAGAGGCAGGATATCAGACACGGGGATTCAGAGGCTGGGAATCAGACGGGGGGAATCAAAGGCGGGGAATCAGAGGCAGGAAATCAGAATCGGGGAATCAGAGGCGGGGAATCAGAGCTGGGAAATTAGAGGCAGGGAATCAGAGTTGGGGATTCAGAGGCGGGTAATCAGATATGGGGAAACAGAGGCGGGGAATCAGAGGCGGGCAAATAGAGGCGGGGAATCAGATATGGGGAAACAGAGGCGGGGAATCAGAGGTGGGGAATCAGAGGCGGTGAATCTGAGATGGGGAATCAGAGGCGGTGAATCTGAGATGGGGAATCAGAGGCGGGGAATCAGAGGCAGGATATCAGACACGGGGATTCAGAGGCTGGGAATCAGACGGGGGGAATCAAAGGCGGGGAATCAGAGGCAGGAAATCAGAAACGGGGAATCAGAGGCGGGGAATCAGAGCTGGGAAATTAGAGGCAGGGAATCAGAGTTGGGGATTCAGAGGCGGGTAATCAGATATGGGGAAACAGAGGCGGGGAATCAGAGGCGGGCAAATAGAGGCGGGGAATCAGATATGGGGTAACAGAGGCGGGGAATCAGAGGTGGGGAAACAGAGGCGGGGAATCAGATATGGGGAATCAGAGGTGGGGAATCAGAGTTTGGGAATCAGAGGCAGGGAATCAGAGGCTGGGAATCAGATGCAGGGAATCAGATGCGGGGAATCAGAGGCGGGGAATCAGAGCTGGGGAATCAGATGTGGGGAATCAAAGTTGGGGAATCAGAGGCGGGGACTTAGATATGGGGAAACAGAGGCGGGGAATCAGAGGTGGGGAAACAGAGGCGGGGAATTAGATGTGCGGAATCAGAGATGGGGAACCAGAGGCAGGGAATCAGAATCAGAAGCAGCGAATCAGAGGCCGGGAATCAGAGGTGGGGAATCAGAGTCCGGGAATCAGAGATGGGGAATCAGAGGCGGGGAATGAGATATGGGGAATCAGAGGCGGGAAATCAGAGGCGGGGAAACAGAGGCGAGGAATCAGATATGGGGAATCAGAGGTGGGGAATCAGAGGCGGTGAATCAGACATGGGTAATCAGAGGCGGGGAATCAGAGGCAGGAAATCAGACACGGGGAATCAGAGGCGGGGAATCAGAGCTGGGGAATTAGATGCAGGGAATCAGAGTTGGGGATTCAGAGGCGGAGAATCAGATATGGGGAAACAGTGGCGGGGAATCAGAGGCGGGGAAACAGAGGCTGGGAATTAGATATGGGGAATCAGAGGTGGGTAATCAGAGCTGGGGAATCAGAGGTGGGGAATCAGAGTTGGGGAATCAGAGGCGGGGACTTAGATATGGGGAAACAGAGGCGGGGAATCAGAGGCGGGGAATCAGAGTTGGGGAATCAGAGGCGGGGAATCAGAGCTGGGGAATCAGAGGTGGGGAATCAGAGTCGGGGAATCAGAGGCAGGGAATCGGATGTGCGGAATCAGAGATGGGGAATCAGAGGTGGGGAATCAGAGGCGGTGAATCTGAGATGGGGAATCAGAGGCGGGGAATCAGAGGCAGGATATCAGACACGGGGATTCAGAGGCTGGGAATCAGACGGGGAGAATCAAAGGCGGGGAATCAGAGCTGGGGAATCAGAGGCAGGGAATCAGAGTTGGGATTCAGTGGCGGGGAATCAGATATGGGGAAACAGAGGCGGGGAATCAGAGGCGGGCAAACAGAGGCGGGGAATTAGATATGGGGAATCAGAGGTGGGGAATCAGAGGTGGTGAATCAGAGATGGGGAATCACAGGCGGGGAATCAGAGGCAGGGAATAGAACGCGGGGAATCAGAGGCAGGGAATCAGAGCTGGGGAATCAGAGGCGGGGAATCATAGTTGGGAATCAGAGGCGGGGAATCAGAGGCGGGGAAACAGAGGCGGGGAATCAGATATGGGGAATCGGATGCTGGGAATCAGAGGCGGGGAATCAGAGCTGGGGAATCAGAGGCGGGGAATCAGAGTTGGTGCATCAGAGGTGGGGAATTAGATATGGGGAAACAGAGGCGGGGAATCAGAGGCGGGGAATCAGAGGCGGGGAATCAGAGTTGGTGCATCAGAGGTGGGGAATTAGATATGGGGAAACAGAGGCGGGGAATCAGAGGCCGGGAATCAGAGGCCTGGAATCAGATGCTGGTAATAAGAGGCCGGGAATCAGAGGTGGGTAATCAGAGTCCGGGAATCAGAGATGGGGATTCAGAGGCGGGGAATCAGATATGGGGAATCAGAGGTGGGGAATCAGAGGCAGGGAATCAGATGTGCAGAATCAGAGATGGGGAATCAGAGGCAGGGTATCAGAATCAGAAGCAGGGAATAAGACGCTGGGAATCAGAGGCGGGGAATCAGAGCTGGGGAATCAGAGGCAGTGAATCGGATGTGCGGAATCAGAGAAGGGGAATCAGAGGTGGGGAATCAGAGGCGGTGAATCAGACATGGGTAATCAGAGGCGGGGAATCAGAGGCAGGAAATCAGACACGGGGAATCAGAGGCGGGGAATCAGAGCTGGGAAATTAGAGGCAGGGAATCAGAGTTGGGGATTCAGAGGCGGGTAATCAGATATGGGGAAACAGAGGCGGGGAATCAGAGGCGGGCAAATAGAGGCGGGGAATCAGATAAGGGGAAACAGAGGCGGGGAATCAGAGGCGGGGAAACAGAGGCGGGGAATCAGATATGGGGAATAAGAGGTGGGGAATCAGAGTTTGGGAATCAGAGGCAGGGAATCAGAGGCTGGGAATCAGATGGAGGGAATCAGATGCGGGGAATCAGAGGCGGGCAATAAGAGCTGGGGAATCAGAGGTGGGGAATCAAAGTTGGGGAATCAGAGGCGGGGACTTAGATATGGGGAAACAGAGGCGGGGAATCAGAGGCGGGGAAACAGAGGCGGGGAATCAGATATGGGGAATCAGAGGTGGGGAATCAGAGGTTGGGAATCAGAGGCAGGGAATCAGTGGCTGGGAATCAGATGCAGGGAATCAGATGCGGGGAATCAGAGGCGGGGAATCAGAGCTGGGGAATCAGAGGTGAGGAATCAGAGTTGGGGAATCAGAGGCGGGGACTTAGATATGGGGAAACAGAGGCGGGGAATCAGAGGCGGGGAAACAGAGGCGGGGAATCAGATATGGGGAAACAGAGGCGGGGAATCAGAGGCGGGGAAACAGAGGCGGGGAATTAGATGTGCGGAATCAGAGATGGGGAATCAGAGGCAGGGAATCAGAATCAGAAGCAGCGAATCAGAGGCCGGGAATCAGAGGTGGGGAATCAGAGTCCGGGAATCAGAGATGGGGAATCAGAGGCGGGGAATGAGATATGGGGAATCAGAGGCGGGAAATCAGAGGCGGGGAAACAGAGGCGAGGAATCAGATATGGGGAATCAGAGGTGGCGAATCAAAGGCTGTGAATCAGAGATGGGGAATCAGAGGCGGGGAATCAGAGGCAGGGAATCAAACACGGGGAATCAGAGGCGGGGAATCAGAGCTGGGGAATCAGAGGTGGGGAATCAGAGTTGGGGAATCAGAGGCGGGGAATCAGAGATGGGGAATCAGAGGCTGGGAATCGGATGTGCGGAATCAGAGATGGGGAATCAGAGGTGGGGAATCAGAGGCGGTGAATCAGACATGGGTAATCAGAAGCGGGGAATCAGAGGCAGGAAATCAGACACGGGGAATCAGAGGCGGGGAATCAGAGGCGGGGAAACAGAGGCGGGGAATAAGATATGGGGAAACAGAGGCGGGGAATCAGAGGCGGGGAAACAGAGGCGGGGAATCAGATATGGGGAATCAGAGGTGGGGAATCAGAGTTTGGGAATCAGAGGCAGGGAATCAGAGGCTGGGAATCAGATGCAGGGAATCAGATGCGGGGAATCAGAGGCGGGGAATCAGAGCTGGGGAATCAGAGGTGGGGAATCAAAGTTGGGGAATCAGAGGCGGGGACTTAGATATGGGGAAACAGAGGCGGGGAATCAGAGGCGGGGAAACAGAGGCGGGGAATTAGATGTGCGGAATCAGAGATGGGGAATCAGAGGCAGGGAATCAGAATCAGAAGCAGCGAATCAGAGGCCGGGAATCAGAGGTGGGGAATCAGAGTCCGGGAATCAGAGATGGGGAATCAGAGGCGGGGAATGAGATATGGGGTATCAGAGGCGGGAAATCAGAGGCGGGGAAACAGAGGCGAGGAATCAGATATGGGGAATCAGAGGTGGCGAATCAAAGGCGGTGAATCAGAGATGGGGAATCAGAGGCGGGGAATCAGAGGCAGGGAATAAAACACTGGGAATCAGAGGCGGGGAATCAGAGCTGGGGAATCAGAGGTGGGGAATCAGAGTTGGGGAATCAGAGGCGGGGAATCAGAGATGGGGAATCAGAGGCTGGGAATCGGATGTGCGGAATCAGAGATGGGGAATCAGAGGTGGGGAATCAGAGGCGGTGAATTAGACATGGTTAATCAGAGGCGGGGAATCGGAGGCAGGAAATCAGACACGGGGAATCAGAGGCGGGGAATCAGAGCTGGGGAATTAGATGCAGGGAATCAGAGTTGGGGATTCAGAGGCGGAGAATCAGATATGGGGAAACAGTGGCGGGGAATCAGAGGCGGGGAAAAAGAGGCAGGGAATTAGATTAGGGGAATCAGAGGTGGGTAATCAGAGCTGGGGAATCAGAGGTGGGGAATCAGAGTTGGGGAATCAGAGGCGGGGACTTAGATATGGGGAAACAGAGGCGGGGATTCAGAGGCAGGGAATCAGAGTTGGGGAATCAGAGGCGGGGAATCAGAGCTGGGGAATCAGAGGTGGGGAATCAGAGTCGGGGAATCAGAGGCAGGGAATCGGATGTGCGGAATCAGAGATGGGGAATCAGAGGTGGGGAATCAGAGGCGGTGAATCTGAGATGGGGAATCAGAGGCGGGGAATCAGAGGCAGGATATCAGACACGGGGATTCAGAGGCTGGGAATCAGACGGGGGGAATCAAAGGCGGGGAATCAGAGCTGGGGAATCAGAGGCAGGGAATCAGAGTTGGGGATTCAGTGGCGGGGAATCAGATATGGGGAAACAGAGGCGGGGAATCAGAGGCGGGCAAACAGAGGCGGGGAATTAGATATGGGGAATCAGAGGTGGGGAATCAGAGGTGGTGAATCAGAGATAGGGAATCACAGGCGGGGAATCAGAGGCAGGGAATAGAACGCGGGGAATCAGAGGCAGGGAATCAGAGCTGGGGAATCAGAGGCGGGGAATCATAGTTGGGAATCAGAGGCGGGGAATCAGATATGGGGAAACAGAGGCGGGGAATCAGAGGCGGGGAAACAGAGGCGGGGAATCAGATATGGGGAATCGGATGCGGGGAATCAGAGGCGGGGAATCAGAGCTGGGGAATCAGAGGCGGGGAATCAGAGTTGGTGCATCAGAGGTGGGGAATTAGATATGGGGAAACAGAGGCGGGGAATCAGAGGCGGGGAAACAGAGGCGGTGAATCAGACATGGGTAATCAGAGGCGGGGAATCAGAGGCAGGAAATCAGACACGGGGAATCAGAGGCGGGGTATCAGAGCTGGGGAATTAGATGCAGGGAATCAGAGTTGGGGATTCAGAGGCGGAGAATCAGATATGGGGAAACAGTGGCGGGGAATCAGAGGCGGGGAAACAGAGGCTGGGAATTAGATATGGGGAATCAGAGGTGGGTAATCAGAGCTGGGGAATCAGAGGTGGGGAATCAGAGTTGGGGAATCAGAGGCGGGGAATCAGAGCTGGGGAATCAGAGGTGGGGAATCAGATGCGGGGAATCAGAGGCGGGGAATCAAAGTTGGGGAATCAGAGGCGGGGAATCAGAGGCAGGGAATCGGATGTGCGGAATCAGAGATGGGGAATCAGAGGTGGGGAATCAGAGGCGGTGAATCTGAGATGGGGAATCAGAGGCGGGGAATCAGAGGCAGGATATCAGACACGGGGATTCAGAGGCTGGGAATCAGAGCTGGGGAATCAGAGGCGGGGAATCATAGTTGGGAATAAGAGGCGGGGAATCAGATATGGGGAAACAGAGGCGGGGAATCAGAGGCGGGGAAACAGAGGCGTGGAATCAGATATGGGGAATCGGATGCGGGGAATCAGAGGCGGGGAATCAGAGCTGGGGAATCAGAGGCGGGGAATCAGAGTTGGTGCATCAGAGGTGGGGAATTAGATATGGGTAAACAGAGGCGGGGAATCAGAGCTGGGGAATTAGATGCAGGGAATCAGAGTTGGGGATTCAGAGGCGGAGAATCAGATATGGGGAAACAGTGGCGGGGAATCAGAGGCGGGGAAACAGAGGCTGGGAATTAGATATGGGGAATCAGAGGTGGGTAATCAGAGCTGGGGAATCAGAGGTGGGGAATCAGAGTTGGGGAATCAGAGGCGGGGAATCAGAGCTGGGGAATCAGAGGTGGGGAATCAGAGTTCGGGTATCAGAGGGGGGGAATCATAGTTGGGAATCAGAGGCGGGGAATCAGATATGGGGAAACAGAGGCGGGGAATCAGAGGCGGGGAAACAGAGGCGTGGAATCATAGTTGGGAATCAGAGGCGGGGAATCAGATATGGGGAAACAGAGGCGGGGAATCAGAGGCGGGGAAACAGAGGCGTGGAATCAGATATGCGGAATCGGATGCGGGGAATCAGAGGCGGGGAATCAGAGCTGGGGAATCAGAGGCGGGGAATCAGAGTTGGTGCATCAGAGGTGGGGAATTAGATATGGGGAAACAGAGGCGGGGAATCAGAGGCGGGGAAACAGAGGCGGTGAATCAGACATGGGTAATCAGAGGCGGGGAATCAGAGGCAGGAAATCAGACACGAAGAATCAGAGGCGGGGAATCAGAGCTGGGGAATTAGATGCAGGGAATCAGAGTTGGGGAATCAGAGGTGGGGAATCAAAGTTGGGGAATCAGAGGCGGGGAAACAGAGGCTGGGAATTAGATATGGGGAATCAGAGGTGGGTAATCAGAGCTGGGGAATCAGAGGTGGGGAATCAGAGTTGGGGAATCAGAGGCGGGGAATCAGAGCTGGGGAATCAGAGGTGGGGAATCAGATGCGGGGAATCAGAGGCGGGGAATCAGAGCTGGGGAATCAGAGGTGGGGAATCAAAGTTGGGGAATCAGTGGCGGGGAATCAGAGGCAGGGAATCGGATGTGCGGAATCAGAGATGGGGAATCAGATATGGGGAAACAGAGGCGGGGAATCAGAGGCGGGGAATCAGAGTTGGGGAATCAGAGGCGGGGAATCAGAGCTGGGGAATCAGAGGTGGGGAATCAGATGCGGGGAATCAGAGGCGGGGAATCAGAGCTGGGGAATCAGAGGTGGGGAATCAAAGTTGGGGAATCAGAGGCGGGGACTTAGATATGGGGAAACAGAGGCGGGGAATCAGAGGCGGGGAAACAGAGGCGGGGAATTAGATGTGCGGAATCAGAGATGGGGAATCAGAGGCAGGGAATCAGAATCAGAAGCAGCGAATCAGAGGCCGGGAATCAGAGGTGGGGAATCAGAGTCCGGGAATCAGAGATGGGGAATCAAAGGCGGTGAATCAGAGATGGCGAATCAGAGGCGGGGAATCAGAGGCAGGGAATCAAACACGGGGAATCAGATGCGGGGAATCAGAGCTGGGGAATCAGAGGTGGGGAATCAGAGTTGGGGAATCAGAGGCGGGGAATCAGAGATGGGGAATCAGAGGCTGGGAATCGGATGTGCGGAATCAGAGATGGGAAATCAGAGGTGGGGAATCAGAGGCGGTGAATCAGACATGGGTAATCAGAGGCGGGGAATCAGAGGCAGGAAATCAGACACGGGGAATCAGAGGCGGGAAATCAGAGGTGGGGAAACAGAGGCGGGGAATCAGATATGGGGAAACAGAGGCGGGGAATCAGAGGCGGGGAAACAGAGGCGGGGAATCAGATATGGGGAATCAGAGGTGGGGAATCAGAGTTTGGGAATCAGAGGCAGGGAATCAGAGGCTGGGAATCAGATGCAGGGAATCAGATGCGGGGAATCAGAGGCGGGGAATCAGAGCTGGGGAATCAGAGGTGGGGAATCAAAGTTGGGGAATCAGAGGCGGGGACTTAGATATGGGGAAACAGAGGCGGGGAATCAGAGGTGGGGAAACAGAGGCGGGGAATTAGATGTGCGGAATCAGAGATGGGGAATCAGAGGCAGGCAATCAGAATCAGAAGCAGCGAATCAGAGGCCGGGAATCAGAGGTGGGGAATCAGAGTCCGGGAATCAGAGATGGGGAATCAGAGGTGGGGAATGAGATATGGGGAATCAGAGGCGGGAAATCAGAGGCGGGGAAACAGAGGCGAGGAATCAAACACGGGGAATCAGAGGCGGGGAATCAGAGCTGGGGAATCAGAGGCGGGGAATCAGAGTCAGGGAATCAAACACGGGGAATCAGAGGCGGGGAATCAGAGCTGGGGAATCAGAGGTGGGGAATCAGAGTTGGGGAATCAGAGGCGGGGAATCAGAGATGGGGAATCAGAGGCTGGGAATCGGATGTGCGGAATCAGAGATGGGGAATCAGAGGTGGGGAATCAGAGGCGGTGAATTAGACATGGGTAATCAGAGGCGGGGAATCAGAGGCAGGAAATCAGACACGGGGAATCAGAGGCGGGGAATCAGTGCTGGGGAATTAGATGCAGGGAATCAGAGCCTGGGAATCAGATGCAGGGAATCAGATGCGGGGAATCAGAGGCGGGGAAACAGAGGCGGGGAATCAGATATGGGGAATCAGAGGTGGGGAATCAGAGTTTGGGAATCAGAGGCAGGGAATCAGAGCCTTGGAATCAGATGCAGGGAATCAGATGCGGGGAATCAGAGGCGGGCAATCAGAGCTGGGGAATCAGAGGTGGGGAATCAAAGTTGGGGAATCAGAGGCGGTGACTTAGATATGGGGAAACAGAGGCGGGGAATCAGAGGCGGGGAAACAGAGGCGGGGAATCAGATATGGGGAATCAGAGGTGGGGAATCAGAGGCAGGGAATTAGATGTGCGGAATCAGAGATGGGGAATCAGAGTCAGGGAATCAGAATCAGAAGCAGGGAATCAGAGGCCTGGAATCAGAGGCGAGGAAACATAGCTGGGGAATCAGAGGCGGTGAATCAGAATTGGGGAATCAGAGATGGGGAATCAGAGATGGGGAATCAGAGGCGGGGAATCAGACGCAATGAATCAGAGGTGGTGAATCAGAGATGTGGAATCAGAGGCGGGGAATCAGAGGCAGGGAATCAGATGCGGGGAATCAGAGGCGGGGAATCATAGCTGGCGAATCAGAGGCGGGGAAACAGAGGCGGCAAATCAGATATGGGGAATCAGAGGTGGGGAATCAGAGGTTGTGAATCAGAGATGGGGAATCAGAGCGGGGAATCAGAGGCCGGTAATCAGACGCGGGGAATCAGATGCGGGGATTCAGAGCTGGGGAATCAGATGCGGGGATTCAGAGCTGGGGAATCAGAGGCGGGGAATCAGAGTTGGGGAATCAGAGGCGGGGAATCAGATATGGGGAATCAGAGGCTGGGAATCAGAGGCGGGGAAATAGAGGCGGGGAATCAGATATGGGGAAACAGAGGCGGGGAATCAGAGGCGGGGAAACAGAGGCGGGGAATCAGATATGGGGAATCAGAGGTGGGGAATCAGAGGTTGGGAATCAGAGGCAGGGAATCAGAGGCTGGGAATCAGATGCAGGGAATCAGATGCGGGGAATCAAAGGCGGGGAATCAGAGCTGGGGAATCAGAGGTGGGGAATCAGAGTTGGGGAATCAGAGGTGGGGACTTAGATATGGGGAAACAGAGGCGGGGAATCAGAGGCGGGGAAACAGAGGCGGGGAAACAGAGGCGGGGAATCAGATATGGGGAATCAGAGGTGCGGAATCAGAGGTTGGGAATCAGAGGCAGGGAATCAGAGGCTGGGAATCAGATGCAGGGAATCAGATGCGGGGAATCAGAGGCGGGGAATCAGAGCTGGGGAATCAGAGGTGGGGAAAAAGAGTTGGGGAATCAGAGGCGGGGACTTAGATATGGGGAAACAGAGGCGGGGAATCAGAGGCGGGGAAACAGAGGCGGGGAATCAGACGCAATGAATCAGAGGTGGTGAATCAGAGATGTGGAATCAGAGGCGGGGAATCAGAGGCAGGGAATCAGATGCGGGGAATCAGAGGCGGGGAATCATAGCTGGTGAATCAGAGGCGGGGAATCAGAGGTGGGTAATCAGAGGCGGGGAAACAGAGGCGGCAAATCAGATATGGGGAATCAGAGGTGGGGAATCAGAGGTTGTGAATCAGAAATGGGGAATCAGAGCGGGGAATCAGAGGCCGGTAATCAGACGCGGGGAATCAGATGCGGGGATTCAGAGCTGGGGAATCAGAGGCGGGGAATCAGAGTTGGGGAATCAGAGGCGGGGAATCAGATATGGGGAATCAGAGGCTGGGAATCAGAGGAAGGGAAATAGAGGCGGGGAATCAGATATGGGGAAACAGAGGCGGGGAATCAGAGGCGGGGAAACAGAGGCGGGGAATCAGATATGGGGAATCAGAGGTGGGGAATCAGAGGTTGGGAATCAGAGGCAGGGAATCAGAGGCTGGGAATCAGATGCAGGGAATCAGATGCGGGGAATCAGAGGCGGGGAATCAGAGCTGGGGAATCAGAGGTGGGGAATCAGAGTTGGGGAATCAGAGGCGGGGACTTAGATATGGGGAAACAGAGGCGGGGAATCAGAGGCAGGGAAACAGTGGCGGGGAATCAGATATGGCGAATCAGAGGTGGGGAATCAGAGGCAGGGAATCAGATGTGCAGAATCAGAGATGGGGAATCAGAGGCAGGGAATCAGAATCAGAAGCAGGGAATAAGACGCTGGGAATCAGAGGCGGGGAATCAGAGTTGGGGAATCAGAGGCAGTGAATCGGATGTGCGGAATCAGAGATGGGGAATCAGAGGTGGGGAATCAGAGGCGGTGAATCAGACATGGGTAATCAGAGGCGGGGAATCAGAGGCAGGAAATCAGAAACGGGGAATCAGAGGCGGGGAATCAGAGCTGGGAAATTAGAGGCAGGGAATCAGAGTTGGGGATTCAGAGGCGGGTAATCAGATATGGGGAAACAGAGGCGGGGAATCAGAGGCGGGCAAATAGAGGCGGGGAATCAGATATGGGGAAACAGAGGCGGGGAATCAGAGGCGGGGAAACAGAGGCGGGGAATCAGATATGGGGAATCAGAGGTGGGGAATCAGAGTTTGGGAATCAGAGGCAGGGAATCAGAGGCTGGGAATCAGATGCAGGGAATCAGATGCGGGGAATCAGAGGCGGGGAATCAGAGCTGGGGAATCAGAGGTGGGGAATCAAAGTTGGGGAATCAGAGGCGGGGACTTAGATATGGGGAAACAGAGGCGGGGAATCAGAGGTGGGGAAACAGAGGCGGGGCATTAGATGTGCGGAATCAGAGATGGGGAACCAGAGGCAGGGAATCAGAATCAGAAGCAGCGAATCAGAGGCCGGGAATCAGAGGTGGGGAATCAGAGTCCGGGAATCAGAGATGGGGATTCAGAGGCGGGGAATGAGATATGGGGAATCAGAGGCGGGAAATCAGAGGCGGGGAAACAGAGGCGAGGAATCAGATATGGGGAATCAGAGGTGGGGAATCAGAGGCGGTGAATCAGACATGGGTAATCAGAGGCGGGGAATCAGAGGCAGGAAATCAGACACGGGGAATCAGAGGCGGGGAATCAGAGCTGGGGAATTAGATGCAGGGAATCAGAGTTGGGGATTCAGAGGCGGAGAATCAGATATGGGGAAACAGTGGCGGGGAATCAGAGGCGGGGAAACAGAGGCTGGGAATTAGATATGGGGAATCAGAGGTGGGTAATCAGAGCTGGGGAATCAGAGGTGGGGAATCAGAGTTGGGGAATCAGAGGCGGGGACTTAGATATGGGGAAACAGAGGCGGGGAATCAGAGGCGGGGAATCAGAGTTGGGGAATCAGAGGCGGGGAATCAGAGCTGGGGAATCAGAGGTGGGGAATCAGAGTCGGGGAATCAGAGGCAGGGAATCGGATGTGCGGAATCAGAGATGGGGAATCAGAGGTGGGGAATCAGAGGCGGTGAATCTGAGATGGGGAATCAGAGGCGGGGAATCAGAGGCAGGATATCAGACACGGGGATTCAGAGGCTGGGAATCAGACGGGGGGAATCAAAGGCGGGGAATCAGAGCTGGGGAATCAGAGGCAGGGAATCAGAGTTGGGATTCAGTGGCGGGGAATCAGATATGGGGAAACAGAGGCGGGGAATCAGAGGCGGGCAAACAGAGGCAGGGAATTAGATATGGGGAATCAGAGGTGGGGAATCAGAGGTGGTGAATCAGAGATGGGGAATCACAGGCGGGGAATCAGAGGCAGGGAATAGAACGCGGGGAATCAGAGGCAGGGAATCAGAGCTGGGGAATCAGAGGCGGGGAATCATAGTTGGGAATCAGAGGCGGGGAATCAGAGGCGGGGAAACAGAGGCGGGGAATCAGATATGGGGAATCGGATGCGGGGAATCAGAGGCGGGGAATCAGAGCTGGGGAATCAGAGGC
Organism: Narcine bancroftii; assembly: GCF_036971445.1. NCBI lineage: Eukaryota > Metazoa > Chordata > Chondrichthyes > Torpediniformes > Narcinidae > Narcine > Narcine bancroftii. Next base: position 122,779 of record NW_027211933.1, read on the forward strand.
GGGGAATCAGAGTTGGTGCATCAGAGGTGGGGAATTAGATATGGGGAAACAGAGGCGGGGAATCAGAGGCGGGGAATCAGAGGCGGGGAATCAGAGTTGGTGCATCAGAGGTGGGGAATTAGATATGGGGAAACAGAGGCGGGGAATCAGAGGCCGGGAATCAGAGGTCTGGAATCAGATGCTGGTAATAAGAGGCCGGGAATCAGAGGTGGGTAATCAGAGTCCGGGAATCAGAGATGGGGATTCAGAGGCGGGGAATCAGATATGGGGAATCAGAGGTGGGGAATCAGAGGCAGGGAATCAGATGTGCAGAATCAGAGATGGGGAATCAGAGGCAGGGAATCAGAATCAGAAGCAGGGAATAAGACGCGGGGAATCAGAGGCGGGGAATCAGAGCTGGGGAATCAGAGGCAGTGAATCGGATGTGCGGAATCAGAGATGGGGAATCAGAGGTGGGGAATCAGAGGCGGTGAATCAGACATGGGTAATCAGAGGCGGGGAATCAGAGGCAGGAAATCAGACACGGGGAATCAGAGGCGGGGAATCAGAGCTGGGAAATTAGAGGCAGGGAATCAGAGTTGGGGATTCAGAGGCGGGTAATCAGATATGGGGAAACAGAGGCGGGGAATCAGAGGCGGGCAAATAGAGGCGTGGAATCAGATAAGGGGAAACAGAGGCGGGGAATCAGAGGCGGGGAAACAGAGGTGGGGAATCAGATATGGGGAATCAGAGGTGGGGAATCAGAGTTTGGGAATCAGAGGCAGGGAATCAGAGGCTGGGAATCAGATGGAGGGAATAAGATGCGGGGAATCAGAGGCGGGCAATAAGAGCTGGGGAATCAGAGGTGGGGAATCAAAGTTGGGGAATCAGAGGCGGGGACTTAGATATGGGGAATCAGAGGTGGGGAATCAGAGGCAGGGAATTAGATATGGGGAATCAGAGGTGGGGAATCAGAGGCAGGGAATTAGATGTGCGGAATCAGAGGCCGGGAATCAGAGGTGGGGAATCAGATATGGGGAATCAGAGGTGGGGAATCAGAGGCAGGGAATTAGATGTGTGGAATCAGAGGCCGGGAATCAGAGGTGGGGAATCAGAGTTTGGGAATCGGAGGCAGGGAATCAAAGGCTGGGAATCAGATGCAGGGAATCAGATGCGGGGAATCAGAGGCGGGGAATCAGAGCTGGGGAATCAGAGGTGGGGAATCAAAGTTGGGGAATCAGAGGTGCGGAATCAGAGGTTGGGAATCAGAGACAGGGAATCAGAGGCTGGGAATCAGATGCAGGGAATCAGATGCGGGGAATCAGAGGCGGGGAATCAGAGCTGGGGAATCAGAGGTGGGGAATCAGAGTTGGGGAATCAGAGGCGGGGACTTAGATATGGGGAAACAGAGGCGGGGAATCAGAGGCGGTGAAACAGAGGCGGGGAATCAGACGCAATGAATCAGAGGTGGTGAATCAGAGATGTGGAATCGGAGGCGGGGAATCAGAGGCAGGGAATCAGATGCGGGGAATCAGAGGCGGGGAATCATAGCTGGTGAATCAGAGGCGGGGAATCAGAGGTGGGGAATCAGAGGCGGGGAAACAGAGGCGGCAAATCACATATGGGGAATCAGAGGTGGGGAATCAGAGGTTGTGAATCAGAAATGGGGAATCAGAGCGGGGAATCAGAGGCCGGTAATCAGACGCGGGGAATCAGATGCGGGGATTCAGAGCTGGGGAATCAGAGGCGGGGAATCAGAGTTGGGGAATCAGAGGCGGGGAATCAGATATGGGGAATCAGAGGCTGGGAATCAGAGGAAGGGAAATAGAGGAGGGGAATCAGATATGGGGAAACAGAGGCGGGGAATCAGAGGCGGGGAAACAGAGGCGGGGAATCAGATATGGGGAATCAGAGGTGGGGAATCAGAGGTTGGGAATCAGAGGCAGGGAATCAGAGGCTGGGAATCAGATGCAGGGAATCAGATGCGGGGAATCAGAGGCGGGGAATCAGAGCTGGGGAATCAGAGGTGGGGAATCAGAGTTGGGGAATCAGAGGCGGGGACTTAGATATGGGGAAACAGAGGTGGGGAATCAGAGGCAGGGAATCAGATGTGCAGAATCAGAGATGGGGAATCAGAGGCAGGGAATCAGAATCAGAAGCAGGGAATAAGACGCTGGGAATCAGAGGCGGGGAATCAGAGTTGGGGAATCAGAGGCAGTGAATCGGATATGCGGAATCAGAGATGGGGAATCAGAGGTGGGGAATCAGAGGCGGTGAATCAGACATGGGTAATCAGTGGCGGGGAATCAGAGGCAGGAAATCAGAAACGGGGAATCAGAGGCGGGGAATCAGAGCTGGGAAATTAGAGGCAGGGAATCAGAGTTGGGGATTCAGAGGCGGGTAATCATATATGGGGAAACAGAGGCGGGGAATCAGAGGCGGGCAAATAGAGGCGGGGAATCAGATATGGGGAAACAGAGGCGGGGAATCAGAGGCGGGGAAACAGAGGCGGGGAATCAGATATGGGGAATCAGAGGTGGGGAATCAGAGTTTGGGAATCAGAGGCAGGGAATCAGAGGCTGGGAATCAGATGCAGGGAATCAGATGCGGGGAATCAGAGGCGGGGAATCAGAGCTGGGGAATCAGAGGTGGGGAATCAAAGTTGGGGAATCAGAGGCGGGGACTTAGATATGGGGAAACAGAGGCGGGGAATCAGAGGTGGGGAAACAGAGGCGGGGAATTAGATGTGCGGAATCAGAGATGGGGAACCAGAGGCAGGGAATCAGAATCAGAAGCAGCGAATCAGAGGCCGGGAATCAGAGGTGGGGAATCAGAGTCCGGGAATCAGAGATGGGGAATCAGAGGCGGGGAATGAGATATGGGGAATCAGAGGCGGGAAATCAGAGGCGGGGAAACAGAGGCGAGGAATCAGATATGGGGAATCAGAGGTGGGGAATCAGAGGCGGTGAATCAGACATGGGTAATCAGAGGCGGGGAATCAGAGGCAGGAAATCAGACACGGGGAATCAGAGGCGGGGAATCATAGCTGGGGAATTAGATGCAGGGAATCAGAGTTGGGGATTCAGAGGCGGAGAATCAGATATGGGGAAACAGTGGCGGGGAATCAGAGGCGGGGAAACAGAGGCTGGGAATAAGATATGGGGAATCAGAGGTGGGTAATCAGAGCTGGGGAATCAGAGGTGGGGAATCAGAGTTGGGGAATCAGAGGCGGGGACTTAGATATGGGGAAACAGAGGCGGGGAATCAGAGGCGGGGAATCAGAGTTGGGGAATCAGAGGCGGGGAATCAGAGCTGGGGAATCAGAGGTGGGGAATCAGAGTCGGGGAATCAGAGGCAGGGAATCGGATGTGCGGAATCAGAGATGGGGAATCAGAGGTGGGGAATCAGAGGCGGTGAATCTGAGATGGGGAATCAGAGGCGGGGAATCAGAGGCAGGATATCAGACACGGGGATTCAGAGGCTGGGAATCAGACGGGGGGAATCAAAGGCGGGGAATCAGAGCTGGGGAATCAGAGGCAGGGAATCAGAGTTGGGATTCAGTGGCGGGGAATCAGATATGGGGAAACAGAGGCGGGGAATCAGAGGCGGGCAAACAGAGGCGGGGAATTAGATATGGGGAATCAGAGGTGGGGAATCAGAGGTGGTGAATCAGAGATGGGGAATCACAGGCGGGGAATCAGAGGCAGGGAATAGAACGCGGGGAATCAGAGGCAGGGAATCAGAGCTGGGGAATCAGAGGCGGGGAATCATAGTTGGGAATCAGAGGCGGGGAATCAGAGGCGGGGAAACAGAGGCGGGGAATCAGATATGGGGAATCGGATGCGGGGAATCAGAGGCGGGGAATCAGAGCTGGGGAATCAGAGGCGGGGAATCAGAGTTGGTGCATCAGAGGTGGGGAATTAGATATGGGGAAACAGAGGCGGGGAATCAGAGGCGGGGAATCAGAGGCGGGGAATCAGAGTTGGTGCATCAGAGGTGGGGAATTAGATATGGGGAAACAGAGGCGGGGAATCAGAGGCCGGGAATCAGAGGCCTGGAATCAGATGCTGGTAATAAGAGGCCGGGAATCAGAGGTGGGTAATCAGAGTCCGGGAATCAGAGATGGGGATTCAGAGGCGGGGAATCAGATATGGGGAATCAGAGGTGGGGAATCAGAGGCAGGGAATCAGATGTGCAGAATCAGAGATGGGGAATCAGAGGCAGGGAATCAGAATCAGAAGCAGGGAATAAGACGCGGGGAATCAGAGGCGGGGAATCAGAGCTGGGGAATCAGAGGCTGTGAATCGGATGTGCGGAATCAGAGATGGGGAATCAGAGGTGGGGAATCAGAGGCGGTGAATCAGACATGGGTAATCAGAGGCGGGGAATCAGAGGCAGGAAATCAGACACGGGGAATCAGAGGCGGGGAATCAGAGCTGGGAAATTAGAGGCAGGGAATCAGAGTTGGGGATTCAGAGGCGGGTAATCAGATATGGGGAAACAGAGGCGGGGAATCAGAGGTGGGCAAATAGAGGCGGGGAATCAGATAAGGGGAAACAGAGGCGGGGAATCAGAGGCGGGGAAACAGAGGCGGGGAATCAGATATGGGGAATCAGAGGTGGGGAATCAGAGTTTGGGAATCAGAGGCAGGGAATCAGAGGCTGGGAATCAGATGGAGGGAATCAGATGCGGGGAATCAGAGGCGGGCAATAAGAGCTGGGGAATCAGAGGTGGGGAATCAAAGTTGGGGAATCAGAGGCGGGGACTTAGATATGGGGAAACAGAGGCGGGGAATCAGAGGCGGGGAAACAGAGGCGGGGAATCAGATATGGGGAATCAGAGGTGGGGAATCAGAGGTTGGGAATCAGAGGCAGGGAATCAGAGGCTGGGAATCAGATGCAGGGAATCAGATGCGGGGAATCAGAGGCGGGGAATCAGAGCTGGGGAATCAGAGGTGAGGAATCAGAGTTGGGGAATCAGAGGCGGGGACTTAGATATGGGGAAACAGAGGTGGGGAATCAGAGGCGGGGAAACAGAGGCGGGGAATCAGATATGGGGAAACAGAGGCGGGGAATCAGAGGCGGGGAAACAGAGGCGGGGAATTAGATGTGCGGAATCAGAGATGGGGAATCAGAGGCAGGGAATCAGAATCAGAAGCAGCGAATCAGAGGCCGGGAATCAGAGGTGGGGAATCAGAGTCCGGGAATCAGAGATGGGGAATCAGAGTCGGGGAATGAGATATGGGGAATCAGAGGCGGGAAATCAGAGGCGGGGAAACAGAGGCGAGGAATCAGATATGGGGAATCAGAGGTGGCGAATCAAAGGCTGTGAATCAGAGATGGGGAATCAGAGGCGGGGAATCAGAGGCAGGGTATCAAACACGGGGAATCAGAGGCGGGGAATCAGAGCTGGGGAATCAGAGGTGGGGAATCAGAGTTGGGGAATCAGAGGCGGGGAATCAGAGATGGGGAATCAGAGGCTGGGAATCGGATGTGCGGAATCAGAGATGGGGAATCAGACGTGGGGAATCAGAGGCGGTGAATCAGACATGGGTAATCAGAAGCGGGGAATCAGAGGCAGGAAATCAGACACGGGGAATCAGAGGCGGGGAATCAGAGGCGGGGAAACAGAGGCAGGGAATAAGATATGGGGAAACAGAGGCGGGGAATCAGAGGCGGGGAAACAGAGGCGGGGAATCAGATATGGGGAATCAGAGGTGGGGAATCAGAGTTTGGGAATCAGAGGCAGGGAATCAGAGGCTGGGAATCAGATGCAGGGAATCAGATGCGGGGAATCAGAGGCGGGGAATCAGAGCTGGGGAATCAGAGCTGGGGAATCAAAGTTGGGGAATCAGAGGCGGGGACTTAGATATGGGGAAACAGAGGCGGGGAATCAGAGGCGGGGAAACAGAGGCGGGGAATTAGATGTGCGGAATCAGAGATGGGGAATCAGAGGCAGGGAATCAGAATCAGAAGCAGCGAATCAGAGGCCGGGAATCAGAGGTAGGGAATCAGAGTCCGGGAATCAGAGATGGGGAATCAGAGGCGGGGAATGAGATATGGGGTATCAGAGGCGGGAAATCAGAGGCGGGGAAACAGAGGCGAGGAATCAGATATGGGGAATCAGAGGTGGCGAATGAAAGGCGGTGAATCAGAGATGGGGAATCAGAGGCGGGGAATCAGAGGCAGGGAATCAAACACTGGGAATCAGAGGCGGGGAATCAGAGCTGGGGAATCAGAGGTGGGGAATCAGAGTTGGGGAATCAGAGGCGGGGAATCAGAGATGGGGAATCAGAGGCTGGGAATCGGATGTGCGGAATCAGAGATGGGGAATCAGAGGTGGGGAATCAGAGGCGGTGAATTAGACATGGTTAATCAGAGGCGGGGAATCGGAGGCAGGAAATCAGACACGGGGAATCAGAGGCGGGGAATCAGAGCTGGGGAATTAGATGCAGGGAATCAGAGGTGGGGAATCAGAGGCGGGGAATGAGATATGGGGAATCAGAGGCGGGGAATCAGAGGCGGGTAAACAGAGGCGAGGAATCAGATATGGGGAATCAGAGGTGGCGAATCAAAGGCGGTGAATCAGAGATGGGGAATCAGAGGCGGGGAATCAGAGGCGGGGAATCAGAGGTGGGGAATCAGAGGTTGGGAATCAGAGGCAGGGAATCAGAGGCGGGGAATCGGAGGCGGGGAGTCAGAGGCAGGGAATTAGATTTGCGGGATCGGAGATGTGGAATCAGAGGCAGGGAATCAGAGGCGGGGAATCAGAGGCGGGGAATCAGAGGCCGGGAATCAGATATGGGGAAACAGAGGCGGGGAATCAGAGGCGGGGAAACAGAGGCTGGGAATCAGATATGGGGAATCAGTGGTGGGGAATCAGAGGTTGGGAATCAGAGGCAGGGAATCAGAGGCATGGAATCAGATGCAGGGAATCAGATGCGGGGAATCAGAGGCGGGGAATCAGAGCTGGGGAATCAGAGGTGGGGAATCAGAGGCCGGGAATCAGAGGCCTGGAATCAGATGCTGGTAATAAGAGGCCGGGAATCAGAGGTGGGTAATCAGAGTCCGGGAATCAGAGATGGGGATTCAGAGGCGGGGAATCAGATATGGGGAATCAGAGGTGGGGAATCAGAGGCAGGGAATCAGATGTGCAGAATCAGAGATGGGGAATCAGAGGCAGGGAATCAGAATCAGAAGCAGGGAATAAGACGCGGGGAATCAGAGGCGGGGAATCAGAGCTGGGGAATCAGAGGCAGTGAATCGGATGTGCGGAATCAGAGATGGGGAATCAGAGGTGGGGAATCAGAGGCGGTGAATCAGACATGGGTAATCAGAGGCGGGGAATCAGAGGCAGGAAATCAGACACGGGGAATCAGAGGCGGGGAATCAGAGCTGGGAAATTAGAGGCAGGGAATCAGAGTTGGGGATTCAGAGGCGGGTAATCAGATATGGGGAAACAGAGGCGGGGAATCAGAGGCGGGCAAATAGAGGCGGGGAATCAGATATGGGGAAACGGAGGCGGGGAATCAGAGGCGGGGAAACAGAGGCGGGGAATCAGATATGGGGAATCAGAGGTGGGGAATCAGAGTTTGGGAATCAGAGGCAGGGAATCAGAGGCTGGGAATCAGATGGAGGGAATCAGATGCGGGGAATCAGAGGCGGGCAATAAGAGCTGGGGAATCAGAGGTGGGGAATCAAAGTTGGGGAATCAGAGGCGGGGAAACAGAGGCGGGGAATCAGATATGGGGAATCAGAGGTGGGGAATCAGAGGCAGGGAATTAGATGTTCGGAATCAGAGATGGGGAATCAGAGGTGGGGAATCAGAGTTTGGGAATCAGAGGCAGGGAATCAGAGGCTGGGAATCAGATGCAGGGAATCAGATGCGGGGAATCAGAGGTGGGGAATCAGAGCTGGGGAATCAGAGGTGGGGAATCAAAGTTGGAGAATCAGAGTGGGGACTTAGATATGGGGAAACAGAGGCGGGGAATCAGAGGCGGGGAAACAGAGGCGGGGAATTAGATGTGCGGAATCAGAGATGGGGAATCAGAGGCAGGGAATCAGAATCAGAAGCAGCGAATCAGAGGCCGGGAATCAGAGGTGGGGAATCAGAGTCCGGGAATCAGAGATGGGGAATCAGAGGCGGGGAATGAGATATGGGGAATCAGAGGCGGGAAATCAGAGGCGGGGAAACAGAGGCGAGGAATCAGATATGGGGAATCAGAGGTGGCGAATCAAAGGCTGTGAATCAGAGATGGGGAATCAGAGGCGGGGAATCAGAGGCAGGGAATCAAACACGGGGAATCAGAGGCGGGGAATCAGAGCTGGGGAATCAGAGGTGGGGAATCAGTGTTGGGGAATCAGAGGCGGGGAATCAGAGATGGGGAATCAGAGGCTGGGAATCGGATGTGCGGAATCAGAGATGGGGAATCAGAGGTGGGGAATCAGAGGCGGTGAATCAGACATGGGTAATCAGAAGCGGGGAATCAGAGGCAGGAAATCAGACACGGGGAATCAGAGGCGGGGAAACAGAGGCGGGGAATAAGATATGGGGAAAAAGAGGCGGGGAATCAGAGGCGGGGAAACAGAGGCGGGGAATCAGATATGGGGAATCAGAGGTGGGGAATCAGAGTTTGGGAATCAGAGGCTGGGAATCAGAGGCTGGGAATCAGATGCAGGGAATCAGATGCGGGGAATCAGAGGCGGGGAATCAGAGCTGGGGAATCAGAGGTGGGGAATCAAAGTTGGGGAATCAGAGGCGGGGACTTAGATATTGGGAAACAGAGGCGGGGAATCAGAGGCGGGGAAACAGAGGCGGGGAATTAGATGTGCGGAATCAGAGATGGGGAATCAGAGGCAGGGAATCAGAATCAGAAGCAGCGAATCAGAGGCCGGGAATCAGAGGTGGGGAATCAGAGTCCGGGAATCAGAGATGGGGAATCAGAGGCGGGGAATGAGATATGGGGAATCAGAGGCGGGAAATCAGAGGCGGGGAAACAGAGGCGAGGAATCAGATATGGGGAATCAGAGGTGGCGAATCAAAGGCGGTGAATCAGAGATGGGGAATCAGAGGCGGGGAATCAGAGGCAGGGAATCAAACACGGGGAATCAGAGGCGGGGAATCAGAGCTGGGGAATCAGAGGTGGGGAATCAGAGTTGGGGAATCAGAGGCGGGGAATCAGAGATGGGGAATCAGAGGCTGGGAATCGGATGTGCGGAATCAGAGATGGGGAATCAGAGGTGGGGAATCAGAGGCGGTGAATTAGACATGGTTAATCAGAGGCGGGGAATCGGAGGCAGGAAATCAGACACGGGGAATCAGAGGCGGGGAATCAGAGCTGGGGAATTAGATGCAGGGAATCAGAGTTGGGGATTCAGAGGCGGAGAATCAGATATGGGGAAACAGTGGCAGGGAATCAGAGGCGGGGAAACAGAGGCAGGGAATTAGATTAGGGGAATCAGAGGTGGGTAATCAGAGCTGGGGAATCAGAGGTGGGGAATCAGAGTTGGGGAATCAGAGGCGGGGCCTTAGATATGGGGAAACAGAGGCGGGGAATCAGAGGCAGGGAATCAGAGTTGGGGAATCAGAGGCGGGGAATCAGAGCTGGGGAATCAGAGGTGGGGAATCAGAGTCCGGGAATCAGAGGCATGGAATCGGATGTGCGGAATCAGAGATGGGGAATCAGAGGTGGGGAATCAGAGGCGGTGAATCTGAGATGGGGAATCAGAGGCGGGGAATCAGAGGCAGGATATCAGACACGGGGATTCAGAGGCTGGGAATCAGACGGGGGGAATCAAAGGCGGGGAATCAGAGCTGGGGAATCAGAGGCAGGGAATCAGAGTTGGGGATTCAGTGGCGGGGAATCAGATATGGGGAAACAGAGGCGGGGAATCAGAGGCGGGCAAACAGAGGCGGGGAATTAGATATGGGGAATCAGAGGTGGGGAATCAGAGGTGGTGAATCAGAGATAGGGAATCACAGGCGGGGAATCAGAGGCGGGGAATAGAACGCGGGGAATCAGAGGCAGGGAATCAGAGCTGGGGAATCAGAGGCGGGGAATCATAGTTGGGAATCAGAGGCGGGGAATCAGATATGGGGAAACAGAGGCGGGGAATCAGAGGCGGGGAAACAGAGGCGGGGAATCAGATATGGGGAATCGGATGCGGGGAATCAGAGTCGGGGAATCAGAGCTGGGGAATCAGAGGCGGGGAATCAGAGTTGGTGCATCAGAGGTGGGGAATTAGATATGGGGAAACAGAGGCGGGGAATCAGAGGCGGGGAAACAGAGGAGGTGAATCAGACATGGGTAATCAGAGGCGGGGAATCAGAGGCAGGAAATCAGACACGGGGAATCAGAGGCGGGGAATCAGAGCTGGGGAATTAGATGCAGGGAATCAGAGTTGGGGATTCAGAGGCGGAGAATCAGATATGGGGAAACAGTGGCGGGGAATCAAAGGCGGGGAAACAGAGGCTGCGAATTAGATATGGGGAATCAGAGGTGGGTAATCAGAGCTGGGGAATCAGAGGTGGGGAATCAGAGTTGGGGAATCAGAGGCGGGGAATCAGAGCTGGGGAATCAGAGGTGGGGAATCAGATGCGGTGAATCAGAGGCGGGGAATCAAAGTTGGGGAATCAGAGGCGGGGAATCAGAGGCAGGGAATCGGATGTGCGGAATCAGAGATGGGGAATCAGAGGTGGGGAATCAGACGCGGTGAATCTTAGATGGGGAATCAGAGGCGGGGAATCAGAGGCAGGATATCAGACACGGGGATTCAGAGGCTGGGAATCAGAGCTGGGGAATCAGAGGCGGGGAATCATAGTTGGGAATCAGAGGCGGGGAATCAGATATGGGGAAACAGAGGCGGGGAATCAGAGGCGGGGAAACAGAGGCGTGGAATCAGATATGGGGAATCGGATGCGGGGAATCAGAGGCGGGGAATCAGAGCTGGGGAATCAGAGGCGGGGAATCAGAGTTGGTGCATCAGAGGTGGGGAATTAGATATGGGGAAACAGAGGCGGGGAATCAGAGCTGGGGAATTAGATGCAGGGAATCAGAGTTGGGGATTCAGAGGCGGAGAACCAGATATGGGGAAACAGTGGCGGGGAATCAGAGGCGGGGAAACAGAGGCTGGGAATTAGATATGGGGAATCAGAGGTGGGTAATCAGAGCTGGGGAATCAGAGGTGGGGAATCAGAGTTGGGGAATCAGAGGCGGGGAATCAGAGCTGGGGAATCAGAGGTGGGGAATCAGAGTTGGGGTATCAGAGGCGGGGAATCATAGTTGGGAATCAGAGGCGGGGAATCAGATATGGGGAAACAGAGGCGGGGAGTCAGAGGCGGGGAAACAGAGGCGTGGAATCAGATATGGGGAATCGGATGCGGGGAATCAGAGGCGGGGAATCAGAGGCGTGGAATCAGATATGGGGAATCGGATGCGGGGAATCAGAGGCGGGGAATCAGAGCTGGGGAATCAGAGGCGGGGAATCAGAGTTGGTGCATCAGAGGTGGGGAATTAGATATGGGGAAACAGAGGCGGGGAATCAGAGGCGGGGAAACAGAGGCGGTGAATCAGACATGGGTAATCAGAGGCGGGGAATCAGAGGCAGGAAATCAGACACGGGGAATCAGAGGCGGGGAATCAGAGCTGGGGAATTAGATGCAGGGAATCAGAGTTGGGGATTCAGAGGCGGAGAATCAGATATGGGGAAACAGTGGCGGGGAATCAGAGGCGGGGAAACAGAGGCTGGGAATTAGATATGGGGAATCTGAGGTGGGTAATCAGAGCTGGGGAATCAGAGGTGGGGAATCAGAGTTGGGGAATCAGAGGCGGGGAATCAGAGCTGGGGAATCAGAGGTGGGGAATCAGATGCGGGGAATCAGAGGCGGGGAATCAGAGCTGGGGAATCAGAGGTGGGGAATCAAAGTTGGGGAATCAGAGGCGGGGAATCAGAGGCAGGGAATCGGATGTGCGGAATCAGAGATGGGGAATCAGATATGGGGAAACAAAGGCGGGGAATCAGAGGCGGGGAATCAGAGTTGGGGAATCAGAGGCGGGGAATCAGAGCTGGGGAATCAGAGGTGGGGAATCAGATGCGGGGAATCAGAGGCGGGGAATCAGAGCTGGGGAATCAGAGGTGGGGAATCAAAGTTGGGGAATCAGAGGCGGGGACTTAGATATGGGGAAACAGAGGCGGGGAATCAGAGGCGGGGAAACAGAGGCGGGGAATTAGATGTGCGGAATCAGAGATGGGGAATCAGAGGCAGGGAATCAGAATCAGAAGCAGCGAATCAGAGGCCGGGAATCAGAGGTGGGGAATCAGAGTCCGGGAATCAGAGATGGGGAATCAGAGGCGGGGAATGAGATATGGGGAATCAGAGGCGGGAAATCAGAGGCGGGGAAACAGAGGCGAGGAATCAGATATGGGGAATCAGAGGTGGCGAATCAAAGGCGGTGAATCAGAGATGGGGAATCAGAGGCGGGGAATCAGAGGCAGGGAATCAAACACGGGGAATCAGAGGCGGGGAATCAGAGCTGGGGAATCAGAGGTTGGGAATCAGAGTTGGGGAATCAAAGGCGGGGAATCAGAGATGGGGAATCAGAGGCTGGGAATCGGATGTGCGGAATCAGAGATGGGGAATCAGAGGTGGGGAATCAGAGGCGGTGAATCAGACATGGGTAATCAGAGGCGGGGAATCGGAGGCAGGAAATCAGACACGGGGAATCAGAGGCGGGGAATCAGAGCTGGGGAATTAGATGCAGGGAATCAGAGTTGGGGATTCAGAGGCGGAGAATCAGATATGGGGAAACAGTGGCGGGGAATCAGAGGCGGGGAAACAGAGGCAGGGAATTAGATTAGGGGAATCAGAGGTGGGTAATCAGAGCTGGGGAATCAGAGGTGGGGAATCAGAGTTGGGGAATCAGAGGCGGGGACTTAGATATGGGGAAACAGAGGCGGGGAATCAGAGGCAGGGAATCAGAGTTGGGGAATCAGAGGCGGGGAATCAGAGCTGGGGAATCAGAGGTGGGGAATCAGAGTCGGCGAATCAGAGGCAGGGAATCGGATGTGCGGAATCAGAGATGGGGAATCAGAGGTGGGGAATCAGAGGCGGTGAATCTGAGATGGGGAATCAGAGGCAGGGAATCAGAGGCAGGATATCAGACACGGGGATTCAGAGGCGGGGAATCAGAGCTGGGGAATTAGATGCAGGGAATCAGAGTTGGGGATTCAGAGGCAGAGAATCAGATATGGGGAAACAGTGGCGGGGAAACAGAGGCGGGGAATCAGAGGCGGGGAAACAGAGGCGGGGAATCAGATATGGGGAATCAGAGGTGGGGAATCAGAGTTTGGGAATCAGAGGCAGGGAATCAGAGGCTGGGAATCAGATGCAGGGAATCAGATGCGGGGAATCAGAGGCGGGGAATCAGAGCTGGGGAATCAGAGGTGGGGAATCAAAGTTGGGGAATCAGAGGCGGGGACTTAGATATGGGGAAACAGAGGCGGGGAATCAGAGGCGGGGAAACAGAGGCGGGGAATCAGATATGGGGAATCAGAGGTGGGGAATCAGAGGCAGGGAATTAGATGTGCGGAATCAGAGATGGGGAATCAGAGGCAGGGAATCAGAATCAGAAGCAGCGAATCAGAGGCCGGGAATCAGAGGTGGGGAATCAGAGTCCGGGAATCAGAGTTGGGGAATCAGAGGCGGGGAATGAGATATGGGGAATCAGAGGCGGGAAATCAGAGGCGGGGAATCAGAGGCGAGGAATCAGATATGGGGAATCAGAGGTGGCGAATCAAAGGCGGTGAATCAGAGATGGGGAATCAGAGGCGGGGAATCAGAGGCAGGGAATCAAACACGGGGCATCAGAGGCGGGGAATCAGAGGCGGGGAAACAGAGGCGGGGAATCAGATATGGGGAATCAGAGGTGGGGAATCAGAGGCAGGGAATTAGATGTGCGGAATCAGAGATGGGGAATCAGAGGCGGGGAATCAGAGGCAGGGAATCAAACACGGGGCATCAGAGGCGGGGAATCAGAGGCGGGGAAACAGAGGCGGGGAATCAGATATGGGGAATCAGAGGTGGGGAATCAGAGGCAGGGAATTAGATGTGCGGAATCAGAGGTGGGGAATCAGAGTTGGGGAATCAGAGGCGGGGAATCAGAGATGGGGAATCAGAGGCTGGGAGTCGGATGTGCGGAATCAGAGATGGGGAATCAGAGGTGGGGAATCAGAGGCGGTGAATCAGACATGGGTAATCAGAGGCGGGGAATCAGAGGCAGGAAATCAGACACGGGGAATCAGAGGCGGGGAATCAGAGCTGGGGAATTAGATGCAGGGAATCAGAGTTGGGGATTCTGAGGCGGAGAATCAGATATGGGGAAATAGTGGCGGGGAATCAGAGGCGGGGAAACAGAGGCAGGGAATTAGATTAGGGGAATCAGAGGTGGGTAATCAGAGCTGGGGAATCAGAGGTGGGGAATCAGAGTTGGGGAATCAGAGGCGGGGACTTAGATATGGGGAAACAGAGGCGGGGAATCAGAGGCAGGGAATCAGAGTTGGGGAATCAGAGGCGGGGAATCAGAGCTGGGGAATCAGAGGTGGGGAATCAGAGTCGGCGAATCAGAGGCAGGGAATCGGATGTGCGGAATCAGAGATGGGGAATCAGAGGTGGGGAATCAGAGGCGGTGAATCTGAGATGGGGAATCAGAGGCGGGGAATCAGAGGCAGGATATCAGACACGGGGATTCAGAGGCGGGGAATCAGAGCTGGGGAATTAGATGCAGGGAATCAGAGTTGGGGATTCAGAGGCGGAGAATAAGATATGGGGAAACAGTGGCGGGGAAACAGAGGCGGGGAATCAGAGGCGGGGAAACAGAGGCGGGGAATCAGATATGGGGAATCAGAGGTGGGGAATCAGAGTTTGGGAATCAGAGGCAGGGAATCAGAGGCTGGGAATCAGATGCAGGGAATCAGATGCGGGGAATCAGAGGCGGGGAATCAGAGCTGGGGAATCAGAGGTGGGGAATCAAAGTTGGGGAATCAGAGGCGGGGACTTAGATATGGGGAAACAGAGGCGGGGAATCAGAGGCGGGGAAACAGAATCAGAAGCAGCGAATCAGAGGCCGGGAATCAGAGGTGGGGAATCAGAGTCCGGGAATCAGAGATGGGGAATCAGAGGCGGGGAATGAGATATGGGGAATCAGAGGCGGGAAATCAGAGGCGGGGAAACAGAGGCGAGGAATCAGATATGGGGAATCAGAGGTGGCGAATCAAAGGCGGTGAATCAGAGATGGGGAATCAGAGGCGGGGAATCAGAGGCAGGGAATCAAACACGGGGAATCAGAGGCGGGGAATCAGAGCTGGGGAATCAGAGGTGGGGAATCAGAGTTGGGGAATCAAAGGCGGGGAATCAGAGATGGGGAATCAGAGGCTGGGAATCGGATGTGCGGAATCAGAGATGGGGAATCAGAGGTGGGGAATCAGAGGCGGTGAATCAGACATGGGTAATCAGAGGCGGGGAATCGGAGGCAGGAAATCAGACACGGGGAATCAGAGGCGGGGAATCAGAGCTGGGGAATTAGATGCAGGGAATCAGAGTTGGGGATTCAGAGGCGGAGAATCAGATATGGGGAAACAGTGGTGGGGAATCAGAGGCGGGGAAACAGAGGCAGGGAATTAGATTAGGGGAATCAGAGGTGGGTAATCAGAGCTGGGGAATCAGAGGTGGGGAATCAGAGTTGGGGAATCAGAGGCGGGGACTTAGATATGGGGAAACAGAGGCGGGGAATCAGAGGCAGGGAATCAGAGTTGGGGAATCAGAGGCGGGGAATCAGAGCTGGGGAATCAGAGGTGGGGAATCAGAGTCGGCGAATCAGATGCAGGGAATCGGATGTGCGGAATCAGAGATGGGGAATCAGAGGTGGGGAATCAGAGGCGGTGAATCTGAGATGGGGAATCAGAGGCGGGGAATCAGAGGCAGGATACCAGACACGGGGATTCAGAGGCGGGGAATCAGAGCTGGGGAATTAGATGCAGGGAATCAGAGTTGGGGATTCAGAGGCGGAGAATCAGATATGGGGAAACAGTGGCGGGGAAACAGAGGCGGGGAATCAGATATGGGGAATCAGAGGTGGGGAATCAGAGTTTGGGAATCAGAGGCAGGGAATCAGAGGCTGGGAATCAGATGCAGGGAATCAGATGCGGGGAATCAGAGGCGGGGAATCAGAGCTGGGGAATCAGAGGTGGGGAATCAAAGTTGGGGAATCAGAGGCGGGGACTTAGATATGGGGAAACAGAGGCGGGGAATCAGAGGCGGGGAAACAGAGGCGGGGAATCAGATATGGGGAATCAGAGGTGTGGAATCAGAGGCAGGGAATTAGATGTGCGGAATCAGAGATGGGAAATCAGAGGCAGGGAATCAGAATCAGAAGCAGCGAATCAGAGGCCGGGAATCAGAGGTGGGGAATCAGAGTCCGGGAATCAGAGTTGGGGAATCAGAGGCGGGGAATGAGATATGGGGAATCAGAGGCGGGAAATCAGAAGCGGGGAAACAGAGGCGAGGAATCAGATATGGGGAATCAGAGGTGGCGAATCAAAGGCGGTGAATCAGAGATGGGGAATCAGAGGCGGGGAATCAGAGGCAGGGAATCAAACACGGGGCATCAGAGGCGGGGAATCAGAGGCGGGGAAACAGAGGCGGGGAATCAGATATGGGGAATCAGAGGTGGGGAATCAGAGGCAGGGAATTGGATGTGCGGAATCAGAGATGGGGAATCAGAGGCGGGGAATCAGAGGCAGGGAATCAAACACAGGGCATCAGAGGCGGGGAATCAGAGGCGGGGAAACAGAGGCGGGGAATCAGATATGGGGAATCAGAGGTGGGGAATCAGAGGCAGGGAATTAGATGTGCGGAATCAGAGGTGGGGAATCAGAGTTGGGGAATCAGAGGCGGGGAATCAGAGATGGGGAATCAGAGGCTGGGAGTCGGATGTGCGGAATCAGAGATGGGGAATCAGAGGTGGGGAATCAGAGGCGGTGAATCAGACATGGGTAATCAGAGGCGGGGATTCAGAGGCAGGAAATCAGACACGGGGAATCAGAGGCGGGGAATCAGAGCTGGGGAATTAGATGCAGGGAATCAGAGTTGGGGATTCTGAGGCGGAGAATCAGATATGGGGAAATAGTGGCGGGGAATCAGAGGCGGGGAAACAGAGGCAGGGAATTAGATTAGGGGAATCAGAGGTGGGTAATCAGAGCTGGGGAATCAGAGGTGGGGAATCAGAGTTGGGGAATCAGAGGCGGGGACTTAGATATGGGGAAACAGAGGCGGGGAATCAGAGGCAGGGAATCAGAGTTGGGGAATCAGAGGCGGGGAATCAGAGCTGGGGAATCAGAGGTGGGGAATCAGAGTCGGCGAATCAGAGGCAGGGAATCGGATGTGCGGAATCAGAGATGGGGAATCAGAGGTGGGGAATCAGAGGCGGTGAATCTGAGATGGGGAATCAGAGGCGGGGAATCAGAGGCAGGATATCAGACACGGGGATTCAGAGGCGGGGAATCAGAGCTGGGGAATTAGATGCAGGGAATCAGAGTTGGGGATTCAGAGGCGGAGAATCAGATATGGGGAAACAGTGGCGGGGAAACAGAGGCGGGGAATCAGAGGCGGGGAAACAGAGGCGGGGAATCAGATATGGGGAATCAGAGGTGGGGAATCAGAGTTTGGGAATCAGAGGCAGGGAATCAGAGGCTGGGAATCAGATGCAGGGAATCAGATGCGGGGAATCAGAGGCGGGGAATCAGAGCTGGGGAATCAGAGGTGGGGAATCAAAGTTGGGGAATCAGAGGCGGGGACTTAGATATGGGGAAACAGAGGCGGGGAATCAGAGGCGGGGAAACAGAGGCGGGGAATCAGATATGGGGAATCAGAGGTGGGGAATCAGAGGCAGGGAATTAGATGTGCGGAATCAGAGATGGGGAATCAGAGGCGGGGAATCAGAGTTGGGGAATCAGAGGCGGGGAAACAGAGCTGGGGAATCAGAGGCGGTGAATCAGAATTGGGGAATCAGAGATGGGGAATCAGAGATGGTGAATCAGAGGCGGGGAATCAGACGCGGGGAATCAGAGGTGGTGAATCAGAGATGTGGTATCAGAGGCGGGGAATCAGAGGCAGGGAATCAGAAGCGGGGAATCAGACGCGGGGAATCATAGCTGGCGAATCAGAGGCAGGGAATCAGAGGTGGGGAATCAGAGGCGGGGAAACAGAGGCGGCAAATCAGATATGGGGAATCAGAGGTGGGGAATCAGAGGTTGTGAATCAGAGATGGGGAATCAGAGCGGGGAATCAGAGGCCGGTAATCAGACGCGGGGAATCAGAGGCGGGGATTCAGAGCTGGGGAATCCGAGGCGGGGAATCAGAGTTGGGGAATCAGAGGTGGGGAATCAGATATGGGGAATCAGAGGCTGGGAATCAGAGGCTGGGAAATAGAGGCGGGGAAAGAGATATGGGGAAACAGAGGCGGGGAATCAGAGGCGGGGAAACAGAGGCGGGGAATCAGATATGGGGAATCAGAGGTGGGGAATCAGAGGTTGGGAATCAGAGGCAGGGAATCAGAGGCTGGGAATCATATGCAGGGAATCAGATGCGGGGAATCAGAGGCGGGGAATCAGAGCTGGGGAATCAGAGGTGGGGAATCAGAGTTGGGGAATCAGAGGCGGGGACTTAGATATGGGGAAAGAGAGTCGGGGAATCAGAGGCGGGGAAACAGAGGCGGGGAATCAGATATGGCGAATCAGAGGTGGGGAATCAGAGGCAGGGAATCAGATGTGCAGAACCAGAGATGGGGAATCAGAGGCAGGGAATCAGAATCAGAAGCAGGGAATAAGACGCGGGGAATCAGAGGCGGGGAATCAGAGCTGGGGAATCAGAGGCAGTGAATCGGATGTGCGGAATCAGAGATGGGGAATCAGAGGTGGGGAATCAGAGGCGGTGAATCAGACATGGGTAATCAGAGGCGGGGAATCAGAGGCAGGAAATCAGACACGGGGAATCAGAGGCGGGGAATCAGAGCTGGGAAATTAGAGGCAGGGAATCAGAGTTGGGGATTCAGAGGCGGGTAATCAGATATGGGGAAACAGAGGCGGGGAATCAGAGGCGGGCAAATAGAGGCGGGGAATCAGATATGGGGAAACAGAGGCGGGGAATCAGAGGCGGGGAAACAGAGGCGGGGAATCAGATATGGGGAATCAGAGGTGGGGAATCAGAGTTTGGGAATCAGAGGCAGGGAATCAGAGGCTGGGAATCAGATGCAGGGAATCAGATGCGGGGAATCAGAGGCGGGGAATCAGAGCTGGGGAATCAGAGGTGGGGAATCAAAGTTGGGTAATCAGAGGCGGGGACTTAGATATGGGGAAACAGAGGCGGGGAATCAGAGGCGGGGAAACAGAGGCGGGGAATCAGATATGGGGAATCAGAGATGGGGAATCAGAGGCAGGGAATTAGATGTGCGGAATCAGAGATGGGGAATCAGAGGCAGGGAATCAGAATCAGAAGCAGCGAATCAGAGGCCGGGAATCAGAGGTGGGGAATCAGAGTCCGGGAATCAGAGATGGGGAATCAGAGGCGGGGAATGAGATATGGGGAATCAGAGGCGGGAAATCAGAGGCGGGGAAACAGAGGCGAGGAATCAGATATGGGGAATCAGAGGTGGCGAATCAAAGGCGGTGAATCAGAGATGGGGAATCAGAGGCGGGGAATCAGAGGCAGGGAATCAAACACGGCGAATCAGAGGCGGGGAATCAGAGCTGGGGAATCAGAGATGGGGAATCAGAGTTGGGGAATCAGAGGCGGGGAATCAGAGATGGGGAATCAGAGGCTGGGAGTCGGATGTGCGGAATCAGAGATGGGGAATCAGAGGTGGGGAATCAGAGGCGGTGAATCAGACATGGGTAATCAGAGGCGGGGAATCAGAGGCAGGAAATCAGACACGGGGAATCAGAGGCGGGGAATCAGAGCTGGGGAATTAGATGCAGGGAATCAGAGTTGGGGATTCTGAGGCGGAGAATCAGATATGGGGAAATAGTGGCGGGGAATCAGAGGCGGGGAAACAGAGGCAGGGAATTAGATATGGGGAATCAGAGGTGGGTAATCAGAGCTGGGGAATCAGAGGTGGGGAATCAGAGTTGGGGAATCAGAGGCGGGGAATTAGTTATGGGGAAACAGAGGCGGGGAATCAGAGGCGGGGAATCAGAGTTGTGGAATCAGAGGCGGGGAATCAGAGCTGGGGAATCAGAGGTGGGGAATCAGAGTCGGGGAATCAGAGGCAGGGAATCGGATGTGCGGAATCAGAGATGGGGAATCAGAGGTGGGGAATCAGAGGTGGTGAATCTGAGATGGGGAATCAGAGGCGGGGAATCAGAGGCAGGATATCAGACACGGGGATTCAGAGGCTGGGAATCAGACGGGGGGAATCAAAGGCGGGGAATCAGAGCTGGGGAATCAGAGGCAGGGAATCAGAGTTGGGGATTCAGTGGCGGGGAATCAGATATGGGGAAACAGAGGCGGGGAATCAGAGGCGGGCATATAGAGGCGGGGAATTAGATATGGGGAATCAGAGGTGGGGAATCAGAGGTGGGGAATCAGATGCGGGGAATCACAGGCGGGGAATCAGAGCTGGGGAATCAGAGGTGGGGAATCAAAGTTGGGGAATCAGAGGCGGGGACTTAGATATGGGGAAACAGAGGCGGGGAATCAGAGGCGGGGAAACAGAGGCGGGGAATTAGATGTGCGGAATCAGAGATGGGGAATCAGAGGCAGGGAATCAGAATCAGAAGCAGCGAATCAGAGGCCGGGAATCAGAGGTGGGGAATCAGAGTCCGGGAATCAGAGATGGGGAATCAGAGGCGGGGAATGAGATATGGGGAATCAGAGGCGGGAAATCAGAGGCGGGGAAACAGAGGCGAGGAATCAGATATGGGGAATCAGAGGTGGCGAATCAAAGGCGGTGAATCAGAGATGGGGAATCAGAGGCGGGGAATCAGAGGCAGGGAATCAAACACGGGGAATCAGAGGCGGGGAATCAGAGCTGGGGAATCAGAGGTGGGGAATCAGAGTTGGGGAATCAAAGGCGGGGAATCAGAGATGGGGAATCAGAGGCTGGGAATCGGATGTGCGGAATCAGAGATGGGGAATCAGAGGTGGGGAATCAGAGGCGGTGAATCAGACATGGGTAATCAGAGGCGGGGAATCGGAGGCAGGAAATCAGACACGGGGAATCAGAGGCGGGGAATCAGAGCTGGGGAATTAGATGCAGGGAATCAGAGTTGGGGATTCAGAGGCGGAGAATCAGATATGGGGAAACAGTGGCGGGGAATCAGAGGCGGGGAAACAGAGTCCGGGAATCAGAGATGGGGAATCAGAGGCGGGGAATGAGATATGGGGAATCAGAGGCGGGAAATCAGAGGCGGGGAAACAGAGGCGAGGAATCAGATATGGGGAATCAGAGGTGGCGAATCAAAGGCGGTGAATCAGAGATGGGGAATCAGAGGCGGGGAATCAGAGGCAGGGAATCAAACACGGCGAATCAGAGGCGGGGAATCAGAGCTGGGGAATCAGAGATGGGGAATCAGAGTTGGGGAATCAGAGGCGGGGAATCAGAGATGGGGAATCAGAGGCTGGGAGTCGGATGTGCGGAATCAGAGATGGGGAATCAGAGGTGGGGAATCAGAGGCGGTGAATCAGACATGGGTAATCAGAGGCGGGGAATCAGAGGCAGGAAATCAGACACGGGGAATCAGAGGCGGGGAATCAGAGCTGGGGAATTAGATGCAGGGAATCAGAGTTGGGGATTCTGAGGCGGAGAATCAGATATGGGGAAATAGTGGCGGGGAATCAGAGGCGGGGAAACAGAGGCAGGGAATTAGATATGGGGAATCAGAGGTGGGTAATCAGAGCTGGGGAATCAGAGGTGGGGAATCAGAGTTGGGGAATCAGAGGCGGGGAATTAGTTATGGGGAAACAGAGGCGGGGAATCAGAGGCGGGGAATCAGAGTTGTGGAATCAGAGGCGGGGAATCAGAGCTGGGGAATCAGAGGTGGGGAATCAGAGTCGGGGAATCAGAGGCAGGGAATCGGATGTGCGGAATCAGAGATGGGGAATCAGAGGTGGGGAATCAGAGGCGGTGAATCTGAGATGGGGAATCAGAGGCGGGGAATCAGAGGCAGGATATCAGACACGGGGATTCAGAGGCTGGGAATCAGACGGGGGGAATCAAAGGCGGGGAATCAGAGCTGGGGAATCAGAGGCAGGGAATCAGAGTTGGGGATTCAGTGGCGGGGAATCAGATATGGGGAAACAGAGGCGGGGAATCAGAGGCGGGCATATAGAGGCGGGGAATTAGATATGGGGAATCAGAGGTGGGGAATCAGAGGTGGGGAATCAGATGCGGGGAATCACAGGCGGGGAATCAGAGCTGGGGAATCAGAGGTGGGGAATCAAAGTTGGGGAATCAGAGGCGGGGACTTAGATATGGGGAAACAGAGGCGGGGAATCGGAGGCGGGGAAACAGAGGCGGGGAATTAGATGTGCGGAATCAGAGATGGGGAATCAGAGGCAGGGAATCAGAATCAGAAGCAGCGAATCAGAGGCCGGGAATCAGAGGTGGGGAATCAGAGTCCGGGAATCAGAGATGGGGAATCAGAGGCGGGGAATGAGATATGGGGAATCAGAGGCGGGAAATCAGAGGCGGGGAAACAGAGGCGAGGAATCAGATATGGGGAATCAGAGGTGGGGAATCAGAGTTGGGGAATCAAAGGCGGTGAATCAGAGATGGGGAATCAGAGGCGGGGAATCAGAGGCAGGGAATCAAACACGGGGAATCAGAGGCGGGGAATCAGAGCTGGGGAATCAGAGGTGGGGAATCAGAGTTGGGGAATCAAAGGCGGGGAATCAGAGATGGGGAATCAGAGGCTGGGAATCGGATGTGCGGAATCAGAGATGGGGAATCAGAGGTGGGGAATCAGAGGCGGTGAATCAGACATGGGTAATCAGAGTCGGGGAATCGGAGGCAGGAAATCAGACACGGGGAATCAGAGGCGGGGAATCAGAGCTGGGGAATTAGATGCAGGGAATCAGAGTTGGGGATTCAGAGGCGGAGAATCAGATATGGGGAATCAGAGGCGGGGAATCAGAGCTGGGGAATCAGAGGTGGGGAATCAGAGTCGGCGAATCAGAGGCAGGGAATCGGATGTGCGGAATCAGAGATGGGGAATCAGAGGTGGGGAATCAGAGGCGGTGAATCTGAGATGGGGAATCAGAGGCGGGGAATCAGAGGCAGGATATCAGACACGGGGATTCAGAGGCGGGGAATCAGAGCTGGGGAATTAGATGCAGGGAATCAGAGTTGGGGATTCAGAGGCGGAGAATAAGATATGGGGAAACAGTGGTGGGGAAACAGAGGCGGGGAATCAGAGGCGGGGAAACAGAGGCGGGGAATCAGATATGGGGAATCAGAGGTGGGGAATCAGAGTTTGGGAATCAGAGGCAGGGAATCAGAGGCTGGGAATCAGATGCAGGGAATCAGATGCGGGGAATCAGAGGCGGGGAATCAGAGCTGGGGAATCAGAGGTGGGGAATCAAAGTTGGGGAATCAGAGGCGGGGACTTAGATATGGGGAAACAGAGGCGGGGAATCAGAGGCGGGGAAACAGAATCAGAAGCAGCGAATCAGAGGCCGGGAATCAGAGGTGGGGAATCAGAGTCCGGGAATCAGAGATGGGGAATCAGAGGCGGGGAATGAGATATGGGGAATCAGAGGCGGGAAATCAGAGGCGGGGAAACAGAGGCGAGGAATCAGATATGGGGAATCAGAGGTGGCGAATCAAAGGCGGTGAATCAGAGATGGGGAATCAGAGGCGGGGAATCAGAGGCAGGGAATCAAACACGGGGAATCAGAGGCGGGGAATCAGAGCTGGGGAATCAGAGGTGGGGAATCAGAGTTGGGGAATCAAAGGCGGGGAATCAGAGATGGGGAATCAGAGGCTGGGAATCGGATGTGCGGAATCAGAGATGGGGAATCAGAGGTGGGGAATCAGAGGCGGTGAATCAGACATGGGTAATCAGAGGCGGGGAATCGGAGGCAGGAAATCAGACACGGGGAATCAGAGGCGGGGAATCAGAGCTGGGGAATTAGATGCAGGGAATCAGAGTTGGGGATTCAGAGGCGGAGAATCAGATATGGGGAAACAGTGGTGGGGAATCAGAGGCGGGGAAACAGAGGCAGGGAATTAGATTAGGGGAATCAGAGGTGGGTAATCAGAGCTGGGGAATCAGAGGTGGGGAATCAGAGTTGGGGAATCAGAGGCGGGGACTTAGATATGGGGAAACAGAGGCGGGGAATCAGAGGCAGGGAATCAGAGTTGGGGAATCAGAGGCGGGGAATCAGAGCTGGGGAATCAGAGGTGGGGAATCAGAGTCGGCGAATCAGATGCAGGGAATCGGATGTGCGGAATCAGAGATGGGGAATCAGAGGTGGGGAATCAGAGGCGGTGAATCTGAGATGGGGAATCAGAGGCGGGGAATCAGAGGCAGGATACCAGACACGGGGATTCAGAGGCGGGGAATCAGAGCTGGGGAATTAGATGCAGGGAATCAGAGTTGGGGATTCAGAGGCGGAGAATCAGATATGGGGAAACAGTGGCGGGGAAACAGACGCGGGGAATCAGAGGCGGGGAAACAGAGGCGGGGAATCAGATATGGGGAATCAGAGGTGGGGAATCAGAGTTTGGGAATCAGAGGCAGGGAATCAGAGGCTGGGAATCAGATGCAGGGAATCAGATGCGGGGAATCAGAGGTGGGGAATCAGAGCTGGGGAATCAGAGGTGGGGAATCAAAGTTGGGGAATCAGAGGCGGGGACTTAGATATGGGGAAACAGAGGCGGGGAATCAGAGGCGGGGAAACAGAGGCGGGGAATCAGATATGGGGAATCAGAGGTGGGGAATCAGAGGCAGGGAATTAGATGTGCGGAATCAGAGATGGGAAATCAGAGGCAGGGAATCACAATCAGAAACAGCGAATCAGAGGCCGGGAATCAGAGGTGGGGAATCAGAGTCCGGGAATCAGAGTTGGGGAATCAGAGGCGGGGAATGAGATATGGGGAATCAGAGGCGGGAAATCAGAGGCGGGGAAACAGAGGCGAGGAATCAGATATGGGGAATCAGAGGTGGCGAATCAAAGGCGGTGAATCAGAGATGGGGAATCAGAGGCGGGGAATCAGAGGCAGGGAATCAAACACGGGGCATCAGAGGCGGGGAATCAGAGGCGGGGAAACAGAGGCGGGGAATCAGATATGGGGAATCAGAGGTGGGGAATCAGAGGCAGGGAATTAGATGTGCGGAATCAGAGATGGGGAATCAGAGGCGGGGAATCAGAGGCAGGGAATCAAACACGGGGCATCAGAGGTGGGGAATCAGAGGCGGGGAAACAGAGGCGGGGAATCAGATATGGGGAATCAGAGGTGGGGAATCAGAGGCAGGGAATTAGATGTGCGGAATCAGAGGTGGGGAATCAGAGTTGGGGAATCAGAGGCGGGGAATCAGAGATGGGGAATCAGAGGCTGGGAGTCGGATGTGCGGAATCAGAGATGGGGAATCAGAGGTGGGGAATCAGAGGCGGTGAATCAGACATGGGTAATCAGAGGCGGGGAATCAGAGGCAGGAAATCAGACACGGGGAATCAGAGGCGGGGAATCAGAGCTGGGGAATTAGATGCAGGGAATCAGAGTTGGGGATTCTGAGGCGGAGAATCAGATATGGGGAAATAGTGGCGGGGAATCAGAGGCGGGGAAACAGAGGCAGGGAATTAGATTAGGGGAATCAGAGGTGGGTAATCAGAGCTGGGGAATCAGAGGTGGGGAATCAGAGTTGGGGAATCAGAGGCGGGGACTTAGATATGGGGAAACAGAGGCGGGGAATCAGAGGCAGGGAATCAGAGTTGGGGAATCAGAGGCGGGGAATCAGAGCTGGGGAATCAGAGGTGGGGAATCAGAGTCGGCGAATCAGAGGCAGGGAATCGGATGTGCGGAATCAGAGATGGGGAATCAGAGGTGGGGAATCAGAGGCGGTGAATCTGAGATGGGGAATCAGAGGCGGGGAATCAGAGGCAGGATATCAGACACGGGGATTCAGAGGCGGGGAATCAGAGCTGGGGAATTAGATGCAGGGAATCAGAGTTGGGGATTCAGAGGCGGAGAATCAGATATGGGGAAACAGTGGCGGGGAAACAGAGGCGGGGAATCAGAGGCGGGGAAACAGAGGCGGGGAATCAGATATGGGGAATCAGAGGTGGGGAATCAGAGTTTGGGAATCAGAGGCAGGGAATCAGAGGCTGGGAATCAGATGCAGGGAATCAGATGCGGGGAATCAGAGGCGGGGAATCAGAGCTGGGGAATCAGAGGTGGGGAATCAAAGTAGGGGAATCAGAGGCGGGGACTTAGATATGGGGAAACAGAGGCGGGGAATCAGAGGCGGGGAAACAGAGGCGGGGAATCAGATATGGGGAATCAGAGGTGGGGAATCAGAGGCAGGGAATTAGATGTGCGGAATCAGAGATGGGGAATCAGAGGCGGGGAATCAGAGTTGGGGAATCAGAGGCGGGGAAACAGAGCTGGGGAATCAGAGGCGGTGAATCAGAATTGGGGAATCAGAGATGGGGAATCAGAGATGGTGAATCAGAGGCGGGGAATCAGACGCGGGGAATCAGAGGTGGTGAATCAGAGATGTGGTATCAGAGGCGGGGAATCAGAGGCAGGGAATCAGAAGCGGGGAATCAGACGCGGGGAATCATAGCTGGCGAATCAGAGGCGGGGAATCAGAGGTGGGGAATCAGAGGCGGGGAAACAGAGGCGGAAAATCAGATATGGGGAATCAGAGGTGGGGAATCAGAGGTTGTGAATCAGAGATGGGGAATCAGAGCGGGGAATAAGAGGCTGGTAATCAGACGCGGGGAATCAGAGGCGGGGATTCAGAGCTGGGGAATCCGAGGCGGGGAATCAGAGTTGGGGAATCAGAGGCGGGGAATCAGATATGGGGAATCAGAGGCTGGGAATCAGAGGCTGGGAAATAGAGGCGGGGAAAGAGATATGGGGAAACAGAGGCGGGGAATCAGAGGCGGGGAAACAGAGGCGGGGAATCAGATATGGGGAATCAGAGGTGGGGAATCAGAGGTTGGGAATCAGAGGCAGGGAATCAGAGGCTGGGAATCATATGCAGGGAATCAGATGCGGGGAATCAGAGGCGGGGAATCAGAGCTGGGGAATCAGAGGTGGGGAATCAGAGTTGGGGAATCAGAGGCGGGGACTTAGATATGGGGAAAGAGAGTCGGGGAATCAGAGGCGGGGAAACAGAGGCGGGGAATCAGATATGGCGAATCAGAGGTGGGGAATCAGAGGCAGGGAATCAGATGTGCAGAACCAGAGATGGGGAATCAGAGGCAGGGAATCAGAATCAGAAGCAGGGAATAAGACGCGGGGAATCAGAGGCGGGGAATCAGAGCTGGGGAATCAGAGGCAGTGAATCGGATGTGCGGAATCAGAGATGGGGAATCAGAGGTGGGGAATCAGAGGCGGTGAATCAGACATGGGTAATCAGAGGCGGGGAATCAGAGGCAGGAAATCAGACACGGGGAATCAGAGGCGGGGAATCAGAGCTGGGAAATTAGAGGCAGGGAATCAGAGTTGGGGATTCAGAGGCGGGTAATCAGATATGGGGAAACAGAGGCGGGGAATCAGAGGCGGGCAAATAGAGGCGGGGAATCAGATATGGGGAAACAGAGGCGGGGAATCAGAGGCGGGGAAACAGAGGCGGGGAATCAGATATGGGGAATCAGAGGTGGGGAATCAGAGTTTGGGAATCAGAGGCAGGGAATCAGAGGCTGGGAATCAGATGCAGGGAATCAGATGCGGGGAATCAGAGGCGGGGAATCAGAGCTGGGGAATCAGAGGTGGGGAATCAAAGTTGGGTAATCAGAGGCGGGGACTTAGATATGGGGAAACAGAGGCGGGGAATCAGAGGCGGGGAAACAGAGGCGGGGAATCAGATATGGGGAATCAGAGATGGGGAATCAGAGGCAGGGAATTAGATGTGCGGAATCAGAGATGGGGAATCAGAGGCAGGGAATCAGAATCAGAAGCAGCGAATCAGAGGCCGGGAATCAGAGGTGGGGAATCAGAGTCCGGGAATCAGAGATGGGGAATCAGAGGCGGGGAATGAGATATGGGGAATCAGAGGCGGGAAATCAGAGGCGGGGAAACAGAGGCGAGGAATCAGATATGGGGAATCAGAGGTGGCGAATCAAAGGCGGTGAATCAGAGATGGGGAATCAGAGGCGGGGAATCAGAGGCTGGGAATCAAACACGGCGAATCAGAGGCGGGGAATCAGAGCTGGGGAATCAGAGATGGGGAATCAGAGTTGGGGAATCAGAGGCGGGGAATCAGAGATGGGGAATCAGAGGCTGGGAGTCGGATGTGCGGAATCAGAGATGGGGAATCAGAGGTGGGGAATCAGAGGCGGTGAATCAGACATGGGTAATCAGAGGCGGGGAATCAGAGGCAGGAAATCAGACACGGGGAATCAGAGGCGGGGAATCAGAGCTGGGGAATTAGATGCAGGGAATCAGAGTTGGGGATTCTGAGGCGGAGAATCAGATATGGGGAAATAGTGGCGGGGAATCAGAGGCGGGGAAACAGAGGCAGGGAATTAGATATGGGGAATCAGAGGTGGGTAATCAGAGCTGGGGAATCAGAGGTGGGGAATCAGAGTTGGGGAATCAGAGGCGGGGAATTAGTTATGGGGAAACAGAGGCGGGGAATCAGAGGCGGGGAATCAGAGTTGTGGAATCAGAGGCGGGGAATCAGAGCTGGGGAATCAGAGGTGGGGAATCAGAGTCGGGGAATCAGAGGCAGGGAATCGGATGTGCGGTATCAGAGATGGGGAATCAGAGGTGGGGAATCAGAGGCGGTGAATCTGAGATGGGGAATCAGAGGCGGGGAATCAGAGGCAGGATATCAGACACGGGGATTCAGAGGCTGGGAATCAGACGGGGGGAATCAAAGGCGGGGAATCAGAGCTGGGGAATCAGAGGCAGGGAATCAGAGTTGGGGATTCAGTGGCGGGGAATCAGATATGGGGAAACAGAGGCGGGGAATCAGAGGTGGGCATATAGAGGCGGGGAATTAGATATGGGGAATCAGAGGTGGGGAATCAGAGGTGGGGAATCAGATGCGGGGAATCACAGGCGGGGAATCAGAGCTGGGGAATCAGAGGTGGGGAATCAAAGTTGGGGAATCAGAGGCGGGGACTTAGATATGGGGAAACAGAGGCGGGGAATCAGAGGCGGGGAAACAGAGGCGGGGAATTAGATGTGCGGAATCAGAGATGGGGAATCAGAGGCAGGGAATCAGAATCAGAAGCAGCGAATCAGAGGCCGGGAATCAGAGGTGGGGAATCAGAGTCCGGGAATCAGAGATGGGGAATCAGAGGCGGGGAATGGGATATGGGGAATCAGAGGCGGGAAATCAGAGGCGGGGAAACAGAGGCGAGGAATCAGATATGGGGAATCAGAGGTGGCGAATCAAAGGCGGTGAATCAGAGATGGGGAATCAGAGGCGGGGAATCAGAGGCAGGGAATCAAACACGGGGAATCAGAGGCGGGGAATCAGAGCTGGGGAATCAGAGGTGGGGAATCAGAGTTGGGGAATCAAAGGCGGGGAATCAGAGATGGGGAATCAGAGGCTGGGAATCGGATGTGCGGAATCAGAGATGGGGAATCACAGGCGGGGAATCAGAGGTAGGGAATAGAACGCGGGGAATCAGAGGCAGGGAATCAGAGCTGGGGAATCAGAGGCGGGGAATCATAGTTGGGAATCAGAGGCGGGGAATCAGATATGGGGAAACAGAGGCGGGGAATCAGAGGCGGGGAAACAGAGGCGGGGAATCAGATATGGGGAATCTGATGCGGGGAATCAGAGGTGGGGAATCAGAGCTGGGGAATCAGAGGCGGGGAATCAGAGTTGGTGCATCAGAGGTGGGGAATTCGATATGGGGAAAAAGAGGCGGGGAATCAGAGGCGGGGAAACAGAGGCGGGGAATCAGATATGGGGAATCAGAGGTGGGGAATCAGAGGCAGGGAATCTGATGAGCGGAATCAGAGATGGAGAATCAGAGGCAGGGAATCAGAATCAGAAGAGGGGAATCAGAGGCCGGGTATCAGAGGCCTGGAATCAGATGCTGGTAATAAGAGGCCGGGAATCAGAGGTGGGGAATCAGAGTCCGGGAATCAGAGATGGGGATTCAGAGGCGGGGAATCAGATATGGGGAATCAGAGGTGGGGAATCAGAGGCAGGGAATCAGATGTGCAGAATCAGAGATGGGGAATCAGAGGCAGGGAATCAGAATCAGAAGCAGGGAATAAGACGCGGGGAATCAGAGGCGGGGAATCAGAGCTGGGGAATCAGAGGCAGTGAATCGGATGTGCGGAATCAGAGATGGGGAATCAGAGTTGGGGAATCAGAGGCGGTGAATCAGACATGGGTAATCAGAGGCGGGGAATCAGAGGCAGGAAATCAGACACGGGGAATCAGAGGCGGGGAATCAGAGCTGGGAAATTAGAGGGAGGGAATCAGAGTTGGGGATTCAGAGGCGGGTAATCAGATATGGGGAAACAGAGGCGGGGAATCAGAGGCAGGCAAATAGAGGCGGGGAATCAGATATGGGGAAACAGAGGCTGGGAATCAGAGGCGGGGAAACAGAGGCGGGGAATCAGATATGGGGAATCAGAGGTGGGGAATCAGAGTTTGGGAATCAGAGGCAGGGAATCAGAGCCTGGGAATCAGATGCAGGGAATCAGATGCGGGGAATCAGAGGCGGGCCATCAGAGCTGGGGAATCAGAGGTGGGGAATCAAAGTTGGGGAATCAGAGGCGGGGACTTAGATATGGGGAAACAGAGGCGGGGAATCAGAGGCGGGGAAACAGAGGCGGGGAATCAGATATGGGGAATCAGAGGTGGGGAATCAGAGGCAGGGAATTAGATGTGCGGAATCAGAGATGGGGAATCAGAGGCGGGGAATCAGACGCAATGAATTAGAGGTGGTGAATCAGAGATGTGGAATCAGAGGCGGGGAATCAGAGGCAGGGAATCAGATGCGGGGAATCAGAGGCGGGGAATCATAGCTGGCGAATCAGAGGCGGGGAATCAGAGGTGGGGAATCAGAGGAGGGGAAACAGAGGCGGCAAATCAGATATGGGGAATCAGAGGTGGGGAATCAGAGGTTGTGAATCAGAGATGGGGAATCAGAGCGGGGAATCAGAGGCCGGTAATCAGACGCGGGGAATCAGATGCGGGGATTCAGAGCTGGGGAATCAGATGCGGGGATTCAGAGCTGGGGAATCAGAGGCGGGGAATCAGAGTTGGGGAATCAGAGGCGGGGAATCAGATATGGGGAATCAGAGGCTGGGAATCAGAGGCGGGGAAATAGAGGCGGGGAATCAGATATGGGGAAACAGAGGCGGGGAATCAGAGGCGGGGAAACAGAGGCGGGGAATCAGATATGGGGAATCAGAGGTGGGGAATCAGAGGTTGGGAATCAGAGGCAGGGAATCATAGGCTGGGAATCAGATGCAGGGAATCAGATGCGGGGAATCAGAGGCGGGGAATCAGAGCTGGGGAATCAGAGGTGGGGAATCAGAGTTGGGGAATCAGAGGCGGGGACTTAGATATGGGGAAACAGAGGCGGGGAATCAGAGGCGGGGAAACAGAGGCGGGGAAACAGAGGCGGGGAATCAGATATGGGGAATCAGAGGTGCGGAATCAGAGGTTGGGAATCAGAGGCAGGGAATCAGAGGCTGGGAATCAGATGCAGGGAATCAGATGCGGGGAATCAGAGGCGGGGAATCAGAGCTGGGGAATCAGAGGTGGGGAATCAGAGTTGGGGAATCAGAGGCGGGGACTTAGATATGGGGAAACAGAGGCGGGGAATCAGAGGCGGGGAAACAGAGGCGGGGAATCAGACGCAATGAATCAGAGGTGGTGAATCAGAGATGTGGAATCAGAGTCGGGGAATCTGAGGCAGGGAATCAGATGCGGGGAATCAGAGGTGGGGAATCATAGCTGGTGAATCAGAGGTGGGGAATCAGAGGTGGGGAATCAGAGGCGGGGAAACAGAGGCGGCAAATCAGATATGGGGAATCAGAGGTGGGGAATCAGAGGTTGTGAATCAGAGATGGGGAATCAGAGCGGGGAATCAGAGGCCGGTAATCAGACGCGGGGAATCAGATGCGGGGATTCAGAGCTGGGGAATCAGAGGCGGGGAATCAGAGTTGGGGAATCAGAGGCGGGGAATCAGATATGGGGAATCAGAGGCTGGGAATCAGAGGAAGGGAAATAGAGGCGGGGAATCAGATATGGGGAAACAGAGGCGGGGAATCAGAGGCGGGGAAACAGAGGCGGGGAATCAGATATGGGGAATCAGAGGTGGGGAATCAGAGGTTGGGAATCAGAGGCAGGGAATCAGAGGCTGGGAATCAGATATGGCGAATCAGAGGTGGGGAATCAGAGGCAGGGAATCAGAATCAGAAGCAGGGAATAAGACGCTGGGAATCAGAGGCGGGGAATCAGAGCTGGGGAATCAGAGGCAGTGAATCGGATGTGCGGAATCAGAGATGGGGTATCAGAGGTGGGGAATCAGAGGCGGTGAATCAGACATGGGTAATCAGAGGCGGGGAATCAGAGGCAGGAAATCAGAAACGGGGAATCAGAGGCAAGGAATCAGAGCTGGGAAATTAGAGGCAGGGAATCAGAGTTGGGGATTCAGAGGCGGGTAATCAGATATGGGGAAACAGAGGCGGGGAATCAGAGGCGGGCAAATAGAGGCGGGGAATCAGATATGGGGAAACAGAGGCGGGGAATCAGAGGCGGGGAAACAGAGGCGGGGAATCACATATGGGGAATCAGAGGTGGGGAATCAGAGTTTGGGAATCAGAGGCAGGGAATCAGAGGCTGGGAATCAGATGCAGGGAATCAGATGCGGGGAATCAGAGGCGGGGAATCAGAGCTGGGGAATCAGAGGTGGGGAATCAAAGTTGGGGAATCAGAGGCGGGGACTTAGATATGGGGAAACAGAGGCGGGGAATCAGAGGTGGGGAAACAGAGGCGGGGAATTAGATGTGCGGAATCAGAGATGGGGAATCAGAGGCAGGGAATCAGAATCAGAAGCAGCGAATCAGAGGCCGGGAATCAGAGGTGGGGAATCAGAGTCCGGAAATCAGAGATGGGGAATCAGAGGCGGGAAATCAGAGGCGGGGAAACAGAGGCGAGGAATCAGATATGGGGAATCAGAGGTGGCGAATCAAAGGCGGTGAATCAGAGATGGGGAATCAGAGGCGGGGAATCAGAGGCAGGGAATCAAACACGGGGAATCAGAGGCGGGGAATCAGAGCTGGGGAAACAGAGGCGGGGAATCAGAGGCGGGGAATCAGAGCTGGGGAAACAGAGGCGGGGAATCAGAGGCAGGGAATCAGAGGCTGGGAATCAGATGCAGGGAATCAGATGCGGGGAATCAGAGGCTGGGAATCAGATGCAGGGAATCAGATGCGGGGAATCAGAGGCGGGGAATCAGAGCTGGGGAATCAGAGGTGGGGAATCAGAGTTGGGGAATCAGAGGCGGGGACTTAGATATGGGGAAACAGAGGCGGGGAATCAGAGGCGGGGAAACAGAGGCGGGGAAACAGAGGCGGGGAATCAGATATGGGGAATCAGAGGTGCGGAATCAGAGGTTGGGAATCAGAGGCAGGGAATCAGAGGCTGGGAATCAGATGCAGGGAATCAGATGCGGGGAATCAGAGGCGGGGAATCAGAGCTGGGGAATCAGAGGTCGGGAATCAGAGTTGGGGAATCAGAGGCGGGGACTTAGATATGGGGAAACAGAGGCGGGGAATCAGAGGCGGGGAAACAGAGGCGGGGAATCAGACGCAATGAATCAGAGGTGGTGAATCAGAGATGTGGAATCAGAGTCGGGGAATCAGAGGCAGGGAATCAGATGCGGGGAATCAGAGGCGGGGAATCATAGCTGGTGAATCAGAGGCGGGGAATCAGAGGTGGGGAATCAGAGGCGGGGAAACAGAGGCGGCAAATCAGATATGGGGAATCAGAGGTGGGGAATCAGAGGTTGTGAATCAGAGATGGGGAATCAGAGCGGGGAATCAGAGGCCGGTAATCAGACGCGGGGAATCAGATGCGGGGATTCAGAGCTGGGGAATCAGAGGCGGGGAATCAGAGTTGGGGAATCAGAGGCGGGGAATCAGATATGGGGAATCAGAGGCTGGGAATCAGAGGAAGGGAAATAGAGGCGGGGAATCAGATATGGGGAAACAGAGGCGGGAAATCAGAGGCGGGGAAACAGAGGCGGGGAATCAGATATGGGGAATCAGAGGTGGGGAATCAGAGGTTGGGAATCAGAGGCAGGGAATCAGAGGCTGGGAATCAGATGCAGGGAATCAGATGCGGGGAATCAGAGGAGGGGAATCAGAGCTGGGGAATCAGAGGTGGGGAATCAGAGTTGGGGAATCAGAGGCGGGGACTTAGATATGGGGAAACAGAGGCGGGGAATCAGAGGCAGGGAAACAGAGGCGGGGAATCAGATATGGCGAATCAGAGGTGGGGAATCAGAGGCAGGGAATCAGATGTGCAGAATCAGAGATGGGGAATCAGAGGCAGGGAATCAGAATCAGAAGCAGGGAATAAGACGCTGGGAATCAGAGGCGGGGAATCAGAGCTGGGGAATCAGAGGCAGTGAATCGGATGTGCGGAATCAGAGATGGGGAATCAGAGGTGGGGAATCAGAGGCGGTGAATCAGACATGGGTAATCAGAGGCGGGGAATCAGAGGCAGGAAATCAGAAACGGGGAATCAGAGGCGGGGAATCAGAGCTGGGAAATTAGAGGCAGGGAATCAGAGTTGGGGATTCAGAGGCGGGTAATCAGATATGGGGAAACAGAGGCGGGGAATCAGAGGCGGGCAAATAGAGGCGGGGAATCAGATATGGGGAAACAGAGGCGGGGAATCAGAGGCGGGGAAACAGAGGTGGGGAATCACATATGGGGAATCAGAGGTGGGGAATCAGAGTTTGGGAATCAGAGGCAGGGAATCAGAGGCTGGGAATCAGATGCAGGGAATCAGATGCGGGGAATCAGAGGCGGGGAATCAGAGCTGGGGAATCAGAGGTGGGGAATCAAAGTTGGGGAATCAGAGGCGGGGACTTAGATATGGGGAAACAGAGGCGGGGAATCAGAGGTGGGGAAACAGAGTCGGGGAATTAGATGTGCGGAATCAGAGATTGGGAATCAGAGGCAGGGAATCAGAATCAGAAGCAGCGAATCAGAGGCCGGGAATCAGAGGTGGGGAATCAGAGTCCGGGAATCAGAGATGGGGAATCAGAGGCGGGGAATGAGATATGGGGAATCAGAGGCGGGAAATCAGAGGCGGGGAAACAGAGGCGAGGAATCAGATATGGGGAATCAGAGGTGGCGAATCAAAGGCGGTGAATCAGAGATGGGGAATCAGAGGCGGGGAATCAGAGGCAGGGAATCAAACACGGGGAATCAGAGGCGGGGAATCAGAGCTGGGGAATCAGAGGCGGGGAATTAGAGATGGGGAATCAGAGGCTGGGAATCGGATGTGCGGAATCAGAGATGTGGAATCAGAGGTGGGGAATCAGAGGCGGTGAATCAGACATGGGTAATCAGAGGCGGGGAATCAGAGGCAGGAAATCAGACACGGGGAATCAGAGGCGGGGAATCAGAGCTGGGGAATTAGATGCAGGGAATCAGAGTTGGGGATTCAGAGGCGGAGAATCAGATATGGGGAAACAGTGGCGGGGAATCAGAGGCGGGGAAACAGAGGCAGGGAAACAGAGGCTGGGAATTAGATATGGGGAATCAGAGGTGGGTAATCAGAGCTGGGGAATCAGAGGTGGGGAATCAGAGTTGGGGAATCAGAGGCGGGGACTTAGATATGGGGAAACAGAGGCGGGGAATCAGAGGCGGGGAATCAGAGTTGGGGAATCAGAGGCGGGGAATCAGAGCTGGGGAATCAGAGGTGGGGTATCAGAGTCGGGGAATCAGAGGCAGGGAATCGGATGTGCGGAATCAGAGATGGGGAATCAGAGGTGGGGAATCAGAGGCGGTGAATCTGAGATGGGGAATCAGAGGCGGGGAATCCGAGGCAGGATATCAGACACGGGGATTCAGAGGCTGGGAATCAGACGGGGGGAATCAAAGGCGGGGAATCAGAGCTGGGGAATCAGAGGCAGGGAATCAGAGTTGGGGATTCAGTGGCGGGGAATCAGATATGGGGAAACAGAGGCGGGGAATCAGAGGCGGGTAAACAGAGGCGGGGAATTAGATATGGGGAATCAGAGGTGGGGAATCAGAGGTGGTGAATCAGAGATGGGGAATCACAGGCGGGGAATCAGAGGCAGGGAATAGAACGCGGGGAATCAGAGGCAGGGAATCAGAGCTGGGGAATCAGAGGCAGGGAATCATAGTTGGGAATCAGAGGCGGGGAATCAGATATGGGGAAACAGAGGCGGGGAATCAGAGGCGGGGAAACAGAGGCGGGGAATCAGATATGGGGAATCGGATGCGGGGAATCAGAGGCGGGGAATCAGAGCTGGGGAATCAGAGGCGGGGAATCAGAGTTGGTGCATCAGAGATGGGGAATTAGATATGGGGAAAAGGAGGCGGGGAATCAGAGGCGGGGAAACAGAGGCGGTGTATCAGACATGGGTAATCAGAGGCGGGGAATCAGAGGCAGGAAATCAGACACGGGGAATCAGAGGCGGGGAATCAGAGCTGGGGAATTAGATGCAGGGAATCAGAGTTGGGGATTCAGAGGCGGAGAATCAGATATGGGGAAACAGTGGCGGGGAATCAGAGGCGGGGAAACAGAGGCTGGGAATTAGATATGGGGAATCAGAGGTGGGTAATCAGAGTTGGGGAATCAGAGGCAGGGACTTAGATATGGGGAAACAGAGGCGGGGAATCAGAGGCGGGGAATCAGAGTTGGGGAATCAGAGGCGGGGAATCAGAGGCGGGGAATCAGAGCTGGGGAATCAGAGGTGGGGAATCAGAGTCGGGGAATCAGAGGCAGGGAATCGGATGTGCGGAATCAGAGATGGGGAATCAGAGGTGGGGAATCAGAGGCGGTGAATCTGAGATGGGGAATCAGAGGCGGGGAATCAGAGGCAGGATATCAGACACGGGAATTCAGTGGCTGGGAATCAGACGGGGGGAATCAAAGGCTTGGAATCAGAGCTGGGGAATCAGAGGCAGGGAATCAGAGTTGGGGATTCAGTGGCGGGGAATCAGATATGGGGAAACAGAGGCGGGGAATCAGAGGCGGGCAAACAGAGGCGGGGAATCAGATATGGGGAATCAGAGGTGGGGAATCAGAGGCAGGGAATCAGATGTGCGGAATCAGAGATGGGGAATCAGAGGCAGGGAATCAGAATCAGAAGCGGGGAATCAGAGGCCGGGAATCAGAGGCCTGGAATCAGATGCTGGTAATAAGAGGCCGGGAATCAGAGGTGGGTAATCAGAGTCCGGGAATCAGAGATGGGGATTCAGAGGCGGGGAATCAGATATGGGGAATCAGAGCTGGGGAATCAGAGGCAGTGAATCGGATGTGCGGAATCAGAGATGGGGAATCAGAGGTGGGGAATCAGAGGCGGTGAATCAGACATGGGTAATCAGAGGCGGGGAATCAGAGGCAGGAAATCAGACACGGGGAATCAGAGGCGGGGAATCAGAGCTGGGAAATTAGAGGCAGGGAATCAGAGTTGGGGATTCAGAGGCGGGTAATCAGATATGGGGAAACAGAGGCGGGGAATCAGAGGCGGGCAAATAGAGGCGGGGAATCAGATATGGGGAATCAGAGGTGGGGAATCAGAGTTGGGGAATAAGAGGCGGGGAATCAGAGATGGGGAATCAGAGGCTGGGAATCGGATGTGCGGAATCAGAGATGGGGAATCAGAGGTGGGGAATCAGAGGCGGTGAATCAGACATGGGTAATCAGAAGCGGGGAATCAGAGGCAGGAAATCAGACATGGGGAATCAGAGGCGGGGAATCAGAGGCGGGGAAACAGAGGCGGGGAATAAGATATGGGGAAACAGAGGCGGGGAATCAGAGGCGGGGAAACAGAGGCGGGGAATCAGATATGGGGAATCAGAGGTGGGGAATCAGAGTTTGGGAATCAGAGGCAGGGAATCAGAGGCTGGGAATCAGATGCAGGGAATCAGAGCTGGGGAATCAGAGGTGGGGAATCAAAGTTGGGGAATCAGAGGCGGGGACTTAGATATGGGGAAACAGAGGCGGGGAATCAGAGGCGGGGAAACAGAGGCGGGGAATCAGATATGGGGAATCAGAGTTGGGGAGTCAGAGGCAGGGAATCAGATGTGCGGAATCAGAGATGGGGAATCAGAGGCAGGGAATCAGAATCAGAAGCAGGGGATAAGACACGGGGAATCAGAGGCGGGGAATCAGAGCTGGGAAGCAGAGGCAGTGAATCAGAGGCAGGGAATCAGAGGCAGGGAATCGGATGTGCGGAATCAGAGATGTGGAATCAGAGGTGGGGAATCAGAGGCGGTGAATCAGACATGGGTAATCAGAGGCGGGGAATCAGAGGCAGGAAATCAGACACGGGGAATCAGAGGCGGGGAATCAGGGCTGGGAAATTAGAGGCAGGGAATCAGAGTTGGGGATTCAGAGGCGGGGAATCAGATATGGGGAAACAGAGGCGGGGAATCAGAGGCGGGCAAATATAGGCGGGGATTCAGGTATGGGGAAACAGAGGCGGGGAATCAGAGGCGGGGAAACAGAGGCGGGGAATCAGATATGGGGAATCAGAGGTGGGGAATCAGAGGTTGGGAATCAGAGGCAGGGAATCAGAGGCTGGGAATCAGATGCAGGGAATCAGATGCGGGGAATCTGAGGCGGAGAATCAGAGCTGGGGAATCAGAGGTGGGGAATCAAAGTTGGGGAATCAGAGGCGGGGACTTAGATATGGGGAAACAGAGGCGGGGAATCAGAGACGGGGAAACAGAGGCGGGGATTCAGATATGGGGAATCAGAGTTGGGGAATCAGAGGCAGGGAATTAGATGTGCGGAATCAGAGGCGGGGAATCAGAGTTGGGGAATCGGAGGCGGGGAATCAGAGCTCGGGAATCAGAGGTGGGGAATCAGAATCAGAAGCAGGGAATCAGAGGACGGGAATCAGAGGCCGGAATCAGATGCCGGGAATAACAGGTCGGGAATCAGAGGTGGGGATTCAGAGTCCGGGAATCAGAGATGGGGAATCAGAGGCGGGGAATCAAAGGCGGTGAATCAGAGATGGGGAATCAGAGGCGGGGAATCAGAGGCAGGGGATCAAACACGGGAATCAGAGGTGGGGAATCAGAACTGGGGAATCAGAGGCGGGGAATCAGAGTTGGGGAATCGGAGGCGGGGAATCAGAGCTCGGGAATCAGAGGTGGGGAATCAGAGTCGGGGAATCAGAGGCAGGGAATCGGATGTGCGGAATCAGAGATGGGGAATCAGAGGTGGGGAATCAGAGGCGGTGAATCTGAGATGGAGAATCAGAGGCGGGGAATCAGAGGCAGGTTATCAGACACGGGGATACAGAGGCTGGGAATCAGACGGGGGGAATCAAAGGTGGGGAATGAAGCTGGGGAATCAGAGGCAGGGAATCAGAGTTGGGGATTCAGAGGCGGGGAATCAGATATGGGGAAACAGAGGCGGGGAATCAGAGGCGGGCAAACAGAGGCGGGGAATTAGATATGGGGAATCAGTGGTGGGGAATCAGAGGTGGTGAATCAGAGATGGGGAATCACAGGCGGGGAATCAGAGGCAGGGAATAGAACGCGGGGAATCAGAGGCAGGGAATCAGAGCTGGGGAATCAGAGGCGGGGAATCAGATATGGGGAATCAGAGGCGGGGAATCATAGTTGGGAATCAGAGGCGGGGAATCAGAT
Organism: Narcine bancroftii; assembly: GCF_036971445.1. NCBI lineage: Eukaryota > Metazoa > Chordata > Chondrichthyes > Torpediniformes > Narcinidae > Narcine > Narcine bancroftii. The sequence continues at coordinate 162,830 of NW_027211933.1, forward strand.
ATGGGGAAACAGAGGCGGGGAATCAGGGGCGGGGAAACAGAGGCGGGGAATCAGATATGGGGAATCAGAGGTGGCGAATCAAAGGCGGTGAATCAGAGATGGGGAATCAGAGGCCGGGAATCAGAGGCAGGGAATCAAACACGGGGAATCAGAGGCGGGGAATCAGAGCTGGTGAATCAGAGGCGGGGAATCAGAGTTGGGGAATCAGAGGCAGGGAATCAGAGGCAGGGAATCAATATGGGGAATCAGAGGTTGGGAATCAGAGGCAGGGAATCAGAGGCGAGGAAACAGAGCTGGGGAATCAGAGGCGGGGAATCAGAATTGGGGAATCAGAGATGGGGAATCAGAGATGGGGAATCAGAGGCGGGGAATCAGACGCGGGGAATCAGAGGTGGTGAATCAGAGATGTGGAATCAGAGGCGGGGAATCAGAGGCAGGGAATCAGACGCGGGGTATCAGAGGCGGGGAATCATAGCTGGCGAATCACAGGCGGGGAATCAGAGGTGGGGAATCAGAGGCGTGGAAACAGAGGAAGCAAATCAGATATGGGGAATCAGAGGTGGGGAATCAGAGCGGGGAATCAGAGGCCGGTAATCAGACGCGGGGAATCAGAGGCGGGGAATCAGATATGGGGAATCAGAGGCGGGGAATCAGAGGCGGGGAAATAGAGGCGGGGAATCAGATATGGGGAAACAGAGGCGGGGAATCAGAGGCGGGGAAACAGAGGCGGGGAATCAGATATGGGGAATCAGAGGTGGGGAATCAGAGGTTGGGAATCAGAGGCAGGGAATCAGAGGCTGGGAATCAGATGCAGGGAATCAGATGCGGGGAATTAGAGGCGGTGAATCAGAGCTGGGGAATCAGAGGTGGGGAATCAGAGTTGGGGAATCAGAGGCGGGGACTTAGCTATGGGGAAACAGAGGCGGGGATTCAGAGGCGGGGAAACAGAGGCGGGGAATCAGATATGGGGAATCAGAGGTTTGGAATCAGAGGCAGGGAATCAGATGTGCAGAATCAGAGATGGGGAATCAGAGGCAGGGAATCAGAATCAGAAGCAGGGAATAAGACGCGGGGAATCAGAGGCGGGGAATCAGAGCTGGGGAATCAAAGGCAGTGAATCGGATGTGCGGAATCAGAGATGGGGAATCAGAGGTGGGGAATCAGAGGCAGGAAATCAGACACGGGGAATCAGAGGCGGGGAATCAGAGCTGGGAAATTAGAGGCAGGGAATCAGAGTTGGGGATTCAGAGGCGGGTAATCAGATATGGGGAAACAGAGGCGGGGAATCAGAGGCGGGCAAATAGAGGCGGGGAATCAGATATGGGGAAACAGAGGCGGGGAATCAGAGGTGGGGAAACAGAGGCGGGGAATCAGATATGGGGAATCAGAGGTGGGGAATCAGAGTTTGGGAATCAGAGGCAGGGAATCAGAGGCTGGGAATCAGATGCAGGGAATCAGATGCGGAGAATCAGAGGCGGGGAATCAGAGCTGGGGAATCAGAGGTGGGGAATCAAAGTTGGGGAATCAGAGGTGGGGAATCAGAGATGGGGAATCAGAGGCTGGGAATCGAATGTGCGGAATCAGAGATGGGGAATCAGAGGTGGGGAATCAGAGGCGGTGAATCAGACATGGGTAATCAGAAGCGGGGAATCAGAGGCAGGAAATCAGACATGGGGAATCAGAGGCGGGGAATCAGAGCTGGGGAATTAGATGCAGGGAATCAGAGTTGGGGATTCAGAGGCGGGGAATCAGGTATGGGGAAACAGTGGCGGGGAATCAGAGGCGGGGAAACAGAGGCGGGAAATCAGATATGGGGAATCAGAGGTGGGTAATCAGAGCTGGGGAATCAGAGGTGGGGAATCAAAGTTGGGGAATCAGAGGCGGGGACTTAGATATGGGAAACAGAGGCGGGGAATCAGAGGCGGGGAAACAGAGGCGGGCAATCAGATATGGGGAATCAGAGGTGGGGAATCAGAGGCGGGGAATCAGAGGCGGGGAAACAGTGGCGAGGAATCAGATATGGGGAATCAGAGATGGGGAATCAGAGGCGGGGAATCAGAGGCAGGGGATCAAACACGGGGAATCAGAGTTGGGGAATCAGAACTGGGGAATCAGAGGCGGGGAATCAGAGTTGGGGAATCGGAGGCGGGGAATCAGAGCTCGGGAATCAGAGGTGGGGAATCAGAGTCGGGGAATCAGAGGCAGGGAATCGGATGTGCGGAATCAGAGATGGGGAATCAGAGGTGGGGAATCAGAGGCGGTGAATCTGAGATGGAGAATCAGAGGCGGGGAATCAGAGGCAGGTTATCAGACACGGGGATACAGAGGCTGGGAATCAGACGGGGGGAATCAAAGGTGGGGAATGAAGCTGGGGAATCAGAGGCAGGGAATCAGAGTTGGGGATTCAGAGGCGGGGAATCAGATATGGGGAAACAGAGGCGGGGAATCAGAGGCGGGCAAACAGAGGCGGGGAATTAGATATGGGGAATCAGTGGTGGGGAATCAGAGGTGGTGAATCAGAGATGGGGAATCACAGGCGGGGAATCAGAGGCAGGGAATAGAACGCGGGGAATCAGAGGCAGGGAATCAGAGCTGGGGAATCAGAGGCGGGGAATCAGATATGGGGAATCAGAGGCAGGGAATCAGAATCAGTAGCAGGGAATCAGAGGCCGGGAATCAGAGGCCGGAATCAGATGCTGGGAATAAGAGGCCGGGAATCAGAGGTGGGGAATCAGAGTCCGGGAATCAGAGATGGGGATTCAGAGGCGGGGAATGAGATATGGGGAATCAGAGGTGGGGAGTCAGAGGTGGGGAAACAGAGGCGGGGAATCAGAAATGGGGATTCAGAGGTGGGGAATCAGGGGCGGGGTATCAGTGGCAGGGAATCAGAGGCGGGAAATCAGAGGCCGGGAATCAGAGGCGGTGAATCAGAGGCGGGGATTCAGAGGCAGGGAATCGGATGTGCGGAATCAGAGATGGGGAATCAGAGGTGGGGAATCAGAGGCGGGGAATCAGAACTGGGAAATTAGAGGCAGGGAATCAGAGTTGGGGATTCAGAGGCGGGGAATCAGATATGGGGAAACAGAGGCGGGGAATCAGAGGCGGGCAAATAGAGGCGGGGAATCAGATATGGGGAAACAGAGGTGGGGAATCAGAGGCGGGGAAACAGAGGCGGGGAATCAGATATGGGGAATCAGAGGTGGGGAATCAGAGGTTGGGAATCAGAGGCAGGGAATCCGAGGCTGGGAATCAGATGCAGGGAATCAGATGCGGGGAATCAGAGGTGGGGAATCAGAGCTGGGGAATCAGAGGTGGGGAATCAAAGTTGGGGAATCAGAGGCGGGGACTTAGATATGGGGAAACAGAGGCGGGGAATCAGAGGCGGGGAATCAGAGGCAGGGAATCAGAATCAGAAGCAGGGAATCAGAGGCCGGGAATCAGAGGCCGGAATCAGATGCCGGGAATAAGAGGCCGGGAATCAGAGGTGGGGAATCTGAGTCCGGGAATCAGAGATGGGGAATCAGAGGCGGGGAATGAGATATGGGGAATCAGAGGCGGGGAATCAGAGGCGGGGAAACAGAGGCGAGGAATCAGATATGGGGAATCAGAGGTGGCGAATCAAAGGCGGTGAATCAGAGATGGGGAATCAGAGGCGGGGAATCAGAGGCAGGGAATCAAACACGGGGAATCAGAGGCGGGGAATCAGAGCTGGGTTATCAGAGGCGGGGAATCAGAGTTGGGGAATCAGAGGCGGGGAATCAGAGCTGGGGAATCAGAGGTGGGGAATCAGAGTCGGGGAATCAGAGGCAGGGAATCGGATGTGCGGAATCAGAGATGGGGAATCAGAGGTGGGGAATCAGAGGCGGTGAATCTGAGATGGGGAATCAGAGGCGGGGAATCAGAGGCAGGATATCAGACACGGGGATTCAGAGGCTGGGAATCAGACGGGGGGAATCAAAGGCGGGGAATCAGAGCTGGGGAATCAGAGGCAGGGAATCAGAGTTGGGGATTCAGAGGCGGGGAATCAGATATGGGGAAACGGAGGCGGGGAATCAGAGGCGGGCAAACAGAGGCGGGGAATTAGATATGGGGAATCAGAGGTGGGGAATCATAGGTGGTGAATCAGACAATGGGGAATCACAGGCGGGGAATCAGAGGCAGGGAATAGAACGCGGGGAATCAGAGGCAGGGAATCATAGTTGGGAATCACAGGCGGGGAATCAGATATGGGGAAACAGAGGCGGGGAATCAGATATGGGGAATCGGATGCGGGGAATCAGAGGCGGGGAATCAGAGCTGGGAATCAGAGGCGGGGAATCATAGTTGGGAATCAGAGGCGGGGAATCAGATATGGGGAAACAGAGGCGGGGAATCAGAGGCGGGGAAACAGAGGCGGGGAATCAGATATGGGGAATCGGATGCGGGGAATCAGAGGCGGGGAATCAGAGCTGGGGAATCAGAGGCGGGGAATCAGAGTTGGTGCATCAGAGGTGGGGAATTAGATATGGGGAAACAGAGGCGGGGAATCAGAGGCGGGGAAACAGAGGCGGGGAATCAGATATGGGGAATCAGAGGTGGGGAATCAGAGTTTGGGAATCAGAGGCAGGGAATCAGAGGCTTGGAATCAGATGCAGGGAATCAGATGCGGGGAATCAGAGGCGGGGAATCAGAGCTGGGGAATCAGAGGTGGGGAATCAGAGTTGGGGAATCAGAGGCGGGGAATTAGATATTGGGAAACAGTGGTGTGGAATCAGAGGCGGGGAAACAGTGGTGGGGAATCAGATATGGGGATTCAGAGGTTGGGAATCAGAGGCAGGGAATCAGATGTGCGGAATCAGAGATGGGGAATCAAAGGCAGGGAATCAGAATCAGCAGCAGGGAATCAGAGGCCGGGAATCAGAGGCCGGAATCAGATGCTGGGAATAAGAGGCCGGGAATCAGAGGTGGGGAATCAGAGTCCGGGAATCAGAGATGGGGATTCAGAGGCGGGGAATGAGATATGGGGAATCAGAGGCGGGGAGTCAGAGGTGGGGAAACAGAGGCGGGGAATCAGATATGGGGATTCAGAGGTGGGGAATCAGGGGCGGGGTATCAGTGGCAGGGAATCAGAGGCGGGAAATCAGAGGCCGGGAATCAGAGGCGGTGAATCAGAGGCGGGGATTCAGAGGCAGGGAATCGGATGTGCGGAATCAGAGATGGGGAATCAGAGGTGGGGAATCAGAGGCGGTGAATCAGACATGGGTAATCAGAGGCGGGGAATCAGAGGCAGGAAATCAGACACGGGGAATCAGAGGCGGGGAATCAGAGCTGGGGAATTAGATGCAGGGAATCAGAGTTGGGGATTCAGTGGCGGGGAATCAGATATGGGGAAACAGAGGCGGGGAATCAGAGACGGGGAAACAGAGGCGGGGAATCAGATATGGGGAATCAGAGGTGGGGAATCAGAGGTTGGGAATCAGAGGCAGGGAATGAGAGGCTGGGAATCAGATGCAGGGAATCAGATGCGGGGAATCAGAGGCGGGGAATCAGAGCTGGGGAATCAGAGGTGGGGAATCAGAGTTGGGGAATCAGAGGCGGGGACTTAGATATGGGGAAACAGATGCGGGGAATCAGAGGCGGGGAATCAGAGTTGGGGAATCAGAGGCGGGGACTTAGATATGGGGAAACAGATGCGGGGAATCAGAGGCGGGGAATCAGAGCTGGGGAATCAGAGGTGGGGAATCAGAGGCGGTGAATCTGAGATGGGGAATCAGAGGCGGGGAATCAGAGGCAGGATATCAGACACGAGGATTCAGAGGCTGGGAATCAGACGGGGGGAATCAAAGGCGGGGAATCAGAGCTGGGGAATCAGAGGCAGGGAATCAGAGTTGGGGATTCAGTGGCGGGGAATCAGATATGGGGAAACAGAGGCGGGGAATCAGAGGCGGGCAAACAGAGGCGGGGAATTAGATATGGGGAATCAGAGGTGGGGAATCAGAGGTGGTGAATCAGAGATGGGGAATCACAGGCGGGGAATCAGAGGTAGGGAATAGAACGCGGGGAATCAGAGGCAGGGAATCAGAGCTGGGGAATCAGAGGCGGGGAATCATAGTTGGGAATCAGAGGCGGGGAATCAGATATGGGGAAACAGAGGCGGGGAATCAGAGGCGGGGAAACAGAGGCGGGGAATCAGATATGGGGAATCGGATGCGGGGAATCAGAGGTGGGGAATCAGAGCTGGGGAATCAGAGGCGGGGAATCAGAGTTGGTGCATCAGAGGTGGGGAATTCGATATGGGGAAAAAGAGGCGGGGAATCAGAGGCGGGGAAACAGAGGCGGGGAATCACATATGGGGAATCAGAGGTGGGGAATCAGAGGCAGGGAATCAGATGTGCGGAATCAGAGATGGAGAATCAGAGGCAGGGAATCAGAATCAGAAGAGGGGAATCAGAGGCCGGGTATCAGAGGCCTGGAATCAGATGCTGGTAATAAGAGGCCGGGAATCAGAGGTGGGGAATCAGAGTCCGGGAATCAGAGATGGGGATTCAGAGGCGGGGAATCAGATATGGGGAATCAGAGGTGGGGAATCAGAGGCAGGGAATCAGATGTGCAGAATCGGAGATGGGGAATCAGAGGCAGGGAATCAGAATCAGAAGCAGGGAATAAGACGCGGGGAATCAGAGGCGGGGAATCAGAGCTGGGGAATCAGAGGCAGTGAATCGGATGTGCGGAATCAGAGATGGGGAATCAGAGGTGGGGAATCAGAGGCGGTGAATCAGACATGGGTAATCAGAGGCGGGGAATCAGAGGCAGGAAATCAGACACGGGGAATCAGAGGCGGGGAATCAGATGCTGGTAATAAGAGGCCGGGAATCAGAGGTGGGGAATCAGAGTCCGGGAATCAGAGATGGGGATTCAGAGGCGGGTAATCAGATATGGGGAAACAGAGGCGGGGAATCAGAGGCAGGCAAATAGAGGCGGGGAATCAGATATGGGGAAACAGAGGCTGGGAATCAGAGGCGGGGAAACAGAGGCGGGGAATCAGATATGGGGAATCAGAGGTGGGGAATCAGAGTTTGGGAATCAGAGGCAGGGAATCAGAGCCTGGGAATCAGATGCAGGGAATCAGATGCGGGGAATCAGAGGCGGGCCATCAGAGCTGGGGAATCAGAGGTGGGGAATCAAAGTTGGGGAATCAGAGGCGGGGACTTAGATATGGGGAAACAGAGGCGGGGAATCAGAGGCGGGGAAACAGAGGCGGGGAATCAGATATGGGGAATCAGAGGTGGGGAATCAGAGGCAGGGAATTAGATGTGCGGAATCAGAGATGGGGAATCAGAGGCGAGGAAACATAGCTGGGGAATCAGAGGCGGTGAATCAGAATTGGGGAATCAGAGATGGGGAATCAGAGATGGGGAATCAGAGGCGGGGAATCAGACGCAATGAATTAGAGGTGGTGAATCAGAGATGTGGAATCAGAGGCGGGGAATCAGAGGCAGGGAATCAGATGCGGGGAATCAGAGGTGGGTAATCAGAGCTGGGGAATCAGAGGTGGGGAATCAAAGTTGGGGAATCAGAGGCGGGGACTTAGATATGGGAAACAGAGGCGGGGAATCAGAGGCGGGGAAACAGAGGCGGGGAATCAGATATGGGGAATCAGAGGTGGGGAATCAGAGGCGGGGAATCAGAGGCGGGGAAACAGTGGCGAGGAATCAGATATGGGGAATCAGAGATGGGGAATCAGAGGCGGGGAATCAGAGGCAGGGGATCAAACACGGGGAATCAGAGGTGGGGAATCAGAACTGGGGAATCAGAGGCGGGGAATCAGAGTTGGGGAATCGGAGGCGGGGAATCAGAGCTCGGGAATCAGAGGTGGGGAATCAGAGTCGGGGAATCAGAGGCAGGGAATCGGATGTGCGGAATCAGAGATGGGGAATCAGAGGTGGGGAATCAGAGGCGGTGAATCTGAGATGGAGAATCAGAGGCGGGGAATCAGAGGCAGGTTATCAGACACGGGGATACAGAGGCTGGGAATCAGACGGGGGGAATCAAAGGTGGGGAATGAAGCTGGGGAATCAGAGGCAGGGAATCAGAGTTGGGGATTCAGAGGCGGGGAATCAGATATGGGGAAACAGAGGCGGGGAATCAGAGGCGGGCAAACAGAGGCGGGGAATTAGATATGGGGAATCAGTGGTGGGGAATCAGAGGTGGTGAATCAGAGATGGGGAATCACAGGCGGGGAATCAGAGCTGGGGAATCAGAGGTGGGGAATCAGAGTCGGGGAATCAGAGGCAGGGAATCGGATGTGCGGAATCAGAGGCGGTGAATCTGAGATGGGGAATCAGAGGCGGGGAATCAGAGGCAGGATATCAGACACGAGGATTCAGAGGCTGGGAATCAGACGGGGGGAATCAAAGGCGGGGAATCAGAGCTGGGGAATCAGAGGCAGGGAATCAGAGTTGGGGATTCAGTGGCGGGGAATCAGATATGGGGAAACAGAGGCGGGGAATCAGAGGCGGGCAAACAGAGGCGGGGAATTAGATATGGGGAATCAGAGGTGGGGAATCAGAGGTGGTGAATCAGAGATGGGGAATCACAGGCGGGGAATCAGAGGTAGCGAATAGAACGCGGGGAATCAGAGGCAGGGAATCAGAGCTGGGGAATCAGAGGCGGGGAATCATAGTTGGGAATCAGAGGCGGGGAAACAGAGGCGGGGAATCAGATATGGGGAATCGGATGCGGGGAATCAGAGGTGGGGAATCAGAGCTGGGGAATCAGAGGCGGGGAATCAGAGTTGGTGCATCAGAGGTGGGGAATTCGATATGGGGAAAAAGAGGCGGGGAATCAGAGGCGGGGAAACAGAGGCGGGGAATCACATATGGGGAATCAGAGGTGGGGAATCAGAGGCAGGGAATCAGATGTGCGGAATCAGAGATGGAGAATCAGAGGCAGGGAATCAGAATCAGAAGAGGGGAATCAGAGGCCGGGTATCAGAGGCCTGGAATCAGATGCTGGTAATAAGAGGCCGGGAATCAGAGGTGGGGAATCAGAGTCCGGGAATCAGAGATGGGGATTCAGAGGCGGTGAATCAGATATGGGGAATCAGAGGTGGGGAATCAGAGGCAGGGAATCAGATGTGCAGAATCAGAGATGGGGAATCAGAGGCAGGGAATCAGAATCAGAAGCAGGGAATAAGACGCGGGGAATCAGAGGCGGGGAATCAGAGCTGGGGAATCAGAGGCAGTGAATCGGATGTGCGGAATCAGAGATGGGGAATCAGAGGTGGGGAATCAGAGGCGGTGAATCAGACATGGGTAATCAGAGGCGGGGAATCAGAGGCAGGAAATCAGACACGGGGAATCAGAGGCGGGGAATCAGAGCTGGGAAATTAGAGGCAGGGAATCAGAGTTGGGGATTCAGAGGCGGGTAATCAGATATGGGGAAACAGAGGCGGGGAATCAGAGGCAGGCAAATAGAGGCGGGGAATCAGATATGGGGAAACAGAGGCTGGGAATCAGAGGCGGGGAAACAGAGGCGGGGAATCAGATATGGGGAATCAGAGGTGGGGAATCAGAGTTTGGGAATCAGAGGCAGGGAATCAGAGCCTGGGAATCAGATGCAGGGAATCAGATGCGGGGAATCAGAGGCGGGCCATCAGAGCTGGGGAATCAGAGGTGGGGAATCAAAGTTGGGGAATCAGAGGCGGGGACTTAGATATGGGGAAACAGAGGCGGGGAATCAGAGGCGGGGAAATAGAGGCGGGGAATCAGATATGGGGAATCAGAGGTGGGGAATCAGAGGCAGGGAATTAGATGTGCGGAATCAGAGATGGGGAATCAGAGGCGAGGAAACATAGCTGGGGAATCAGAGGCGGTGAATCAGAATTGGGGAATCAGAGATGGGGAATCAGAGATGGGGAATCAGAGGCGGGGAATCAGACGCAATGAATTAGAGGTGGTGAATCAGAGATGTGGAATCAGAGGCGGGGAATCAGAGGCAGGGAATCAGATGCGGGGAATCAGAGGTGGGTAATCAGAGCTGGGGAATCAGAGGTGGGGAATCAAAGTTGGGGAATCAGAGGCGGGGACTTAGATATGGGAAACAGAGGCGGGGAATCAGAGGCGGGGAAACAGAGGCGGGGAATCAGATATGGGGAATCAGAGGTGGGGAATCAGAGGCGGGGAATCAGAGGCGGGGAAACAGTGGCGAGGAATCAGATATGGGGAATCAGAGATGGGGAATCAGAGGCGGGGAATCAGAGGCAGGGGATCAAACACGGGGAATCAGAGGTGGGGAATCAGAACTGGGGAATCAGAGGCGGGGAATCAGAGTTGGGGAATCGGAGGCGGGGAATCAGAGCTCGGGAATCAGAGGTGGGGAATCAGAGTCGGGGAATCAGAGGCAGGGAATCGGATGTGCGGAATCAGAGATGGGGAATCAGAGGTGGGGAATCAGAGGCGGTGAATCTGAGATGGAGAATCAGAGGCGGGGAATCAGAGGCAGGTTATCAGACACGGGGATACAGAGGCTGGGAATCAGACGGGGGGAATCAAAGGTGGGGAATGAAGTTGGGGAATCAGATGCAGGGAATCAGAGTTGGGGATTCAGAGGCGGGGAATCAGATATGGGGAAACAGAGGCGGGGAATCAGAGGCGGGCAAACAGAGGCGGGGAATTAGATATGGGGAATCAGTGGTGGGGAATCAGAGGTGGTGAATCAGAGATGGGGAATCACAGGCGGGGAATCAGAGGCAGGGAATAGAACGCGGGGAATCAGAGGCAGGGAATCAGAGCTGGGGAATCAGAGGCGGGGAATCAGATATGGGGAATCAGAGGCGGGGAATCATAGTTGGGAATCAGAGGCGGGGAATCAGATATGGGGAAACAGAGGCGGGGAATCAGGGGCGGGGAAACAGAGGCGGGGAATCAGATATGGGGAATCAGAGGTGGCGAATCAAAGGCGGTGAATCAGAGATGGGGAATCAGAGGCCGGGAATCAGAGGCAGGGAATCAAACACGGGGAATCAGAGGCGGGGAATCAGAGCTGGTGAATCAGAGGCGGGGAATCAGAGTTGGGGAATCAGAGGCAGGGAATCAGAGGCAGGGAATCAATATGGGGAATCAGAGGTTGGGAATCAGAGGCAAGGAATCAGAGGCGAGGAAACAGAGCTGGGGAATCAGAGGCGGGGAATCAGAATTGGGGAATCAGAGATGGGGAATCAGAGATGGGGAATCAGAGGCGGGGAATCAGACGCGGGGAATCAGAGGTGGTGAATCAGAGATGTGGAATCAGAGGCGGGGAATCAGAGGCAGGGAATCAGACGCGGGGTATCAGAGGCGGGGAATCATAGCTGGCGAATCACAGGCGGGGAATCAGAGGTGGGGAATCAGAGGCGTGGAAACAGAGGCAGCAAATCAGATATGGGGAATCAGAGGTGGGGAATCAGAGCGGGGAATCAGAGGCCGGTAATCAGACGCGGGGAATCAGAGGCGGGGAATCAGATATGGGGAATCAGAGGCGGGGAATCAGAGGCGGGGAAATAGAGGCGGGGAATCAGATATGGGGAAACAGGCGGGGAATCAGAGGCGGGGAAACAGAGGCGGGGAATCAGATATGGGGAATCAGAGGTGGGGAATCAGAGGTTGGGAATCAGAGGCAGGGAATCAGAGGCTGGGAATCAGATGCAGGGAATCAGATGCGGGGAATCAGAGGCGGGGAATCAGAGCTGGGGAATCAGAGGTGGGGAATCAGAGTTGGGGAATCAGAGGCGGGGACTTAGCTATGGGGAAACAGAGGCGGGGATTCAGAGGCGGGGAAACAGAGGCGGGGAATCAGATATGGGGAATCAGAGGTTTGGAATCAGAGGCAGGGAATCAGATGTGCAGAATCAGAGATGGGGAATCAGAGGCAGGGAATCAGAATCAGAAGCAGGGAATAAGACGCGGGGAATCAGAGGCGGGGAATCAGATCTGGGGAATCAAAGGCAGTGAATCGGATGTGCGGAATCAGAGATGGGGAATCAGAGGTGGGGAATCAGAGGCGGTGAATCAGACATGGGTAATCAGAGGCGGGGAATCAGAGGCAGGAAATCAGACACGGGGAATCAGAGGCGGGGAATCAGAGCTGGGAAATTAGAGGCAGGGAATCAGAGTTGGGGATTCAGAGGCGGGTAATCAGATATGGGGAAACCGAGGCGGGGAATCAGAGGCGGGCAAATAGAGGCGGGGAATCAGATATGGGGAAACAGAGGCGGGGAATCAGAGGTGGGGAAACAGAGGCGGGGAATCAGATATGGGGAATCAGAGGTGGGGAATCAGAGTTTGGGAATCAGAGGCAGGGAATCAGAGGCTGGGAATCAGATGCAGGGAATCAGATGCGGAGAATCAGAGGCGGGGAATCAGAGCTGGGGAATCAGAGGTGGGGAATCAAAGTTGGGGAATCAGAGGTGGGGAATCAGAGATGGGGAATCAGAGGCTGGGAATCGAATGTGCGGAATCAGAGATGGGGAATCAGAGGTGGGGAATCAGAGGCGGTGAATCAGACATGGGTAATCAGAAGCGGGGAATCAGAGGCAGGAAATCAGACATGGGGAATCAGAGGCGGGGAATCAGAGCTGGGGAATTAGATGCAGGGAATCAGAGTTGGGGATTCAGAGGCGGGGAATCAGGTATGGGGAAACAGTGGCGGGGAATCAGAGGCGGGGAAACAGAGGCGGGAAATCAGATATGGGGAATCAGAGGTGGGTAATCAGAGCTGGGGAATCAGAGGTGGGGAATCAAAGTTGGGGAATCAGAGGCGGGGACTTAGATATGGGAAACAGAGGCGGGGAATCAGAGGCGGGGAAACAGAGGCGGGGAATCAGATATGGGGAATCAGAGGTGGGGAATCAGAGGCGGGGAATCAGAGCTGGGGAATCAGTGGCAGTGAATCAGAGGCGGGGAATCAGAGGCAGGGAATCGGATGTGCGGAATCAGAGATGGGGAATCAGAGGTGGGGAATCAGAGGCGGTGAATCAGACATGGGTAATCAGAGGCGGTGTATCAGAGGCAGGAAATCAGACACGGGGAATCAGAGGCGGGGAATCAGAACTGGGAAATTAGAGGCAGGGAATCAGAGTTGGGGATTCAGAGGCGGGGAATCAGATATGGGGAAACAGAGGCGGGGAATCAGAGGCGGGCAAATAGAGGCGGGGAATCAGATATGGGGAAACAGAGGTGGGGAATCAGAGGCGGGGAAACAGAGGCGGGGAATCAGATATGGGGAATCAGAGGTGGGGAATCGGAGGTTGGGAATCAGAGGCAGGGAATCCGAGGCTGGGAATCAGATGCAGGGAATCAGA